>NW_012060895.1:0-383 GCF_000956235.1 Wasmannia auropunctata | reverse complement strand
TATCCCCTGTGTGCCTTGTCGACTCAGTTGGTTGATCCTGCCAGTAGTCATATGCTTGTCTCAAAGATTAAGCCATGCATGTCTCAGTGCATGCCGAATTAAGGTGAAACCGCGAATGGCTCATTAAATCAGTTATGGTTCATTAGATTGTACCCACATTTACTTGGATAACTGTGGTAATTCTAGAGCTAATACATGCAAAACAGAGTCCCGACCAGTGATGGAAGGGACGCTTTTATTAGATCAAAACCAATCGGTGGCGGGCGGTCTCCGTCCGTCCACCGTTTATTTTGGTGACTCTGAATAACTTTGTGCTGATCGCACGGTCCTAGCACCGGCGACGCATCTTTCAAATGTCTGCCTTATCAACTGTCGATGGTAGA
>NW_012060894.1:0-656 GCF_000956235.1 Wasmannia auropunctata | reverse complement strand
GTGCCTTGTCGACTCAGTCCCGACGTACGCGCTAGCCTGACCGAGCGCTAACCTGACCGAGCGCTAACCTGACCGGAGGCTAACCTGACCGAGCGCTGGCCCGACGTGTCAGGCGAGGTACTTGGCCGCGGAGCGCCTGTCGGCCCCGTCGGCGAAAGCAACACGCGGCGAGGGAATTAGCCGCGCGCCCAGCCCCGTGAAGCGAAAGCAACACGCGGCGAGGGAATTAGCCGCGCGCCCAGCCCCGTGAAGCGAAAGCAACACGCGGCGAGGGACTTAGCCGCGCGCCCAGCCCCGTCGGCGAAAGCAACACGCGGCGTGGAACTTGGCCGCCGACCGCTCGTCAGCCCCGCCGGCGGTAGGCCCGACGTACGCGCTAGCCTGACCGAGCGCTAACCTGACCGAGCGCGAGACCGAACGAGCGCTAACCTGACCGAGCGCTAACCTGACCGAGCGCTAGCCCGACGTGTCAGGCGAGGCACTTGGCCGTTGAGCGCCTGTCGGCCCCGTCGGCGAAAGCAACACGCGGCGCGGGACTTAGCCGCGGAGCGCGCGACAGACCCGCCGGCGGTAGGCCCGACGTACGCGCTAGCCTAACCGAGCGCTAACCTGACCACAGAGCGCGAGCCGAACGAACTGAGTCGACAAGGCACACA
>NW_012060893.1:0-461 GCF_000956235.1 Wasmannia auropunctata | reverse complement strand
TATCCCCTGTGTGCCTTGTCGACTCAGTGCGCGGCGTGTTGCTTTCGCGCGGCGTGTTGCTTTCGCCGCGATTACCTCCGGCGCCGAAAATTCTTCGCTATCGGGGCGAACGGACGACGGGGGTGCACGGGGGTGGTAGGGTGGCCGAATAAACGTGCGGGCGCGCGAATCGACGTAATATTAAGGGGGCTAGCGGGGAAGCGTCGATCGGCCAGGTTTACCCTCCGGACCCGACCGAGCCGAAAATTTTCTAAGTCCCGCGCGGCGTGTTGCTTTCGCGCGGCGTGTTGCTTTCGCCGCGATTACCTCCGGCGCCGAAAATTCTTCGCTATCGGGGCGAACGGACGACGGGGGTGCACGGGGGTGGTAGGGAGGCCGAATAAACGTGCGGGCACGCGAATCGGACGTAACATTAAGGGCTTTAGCGGGGAAGCGTAGATCGGCCAGGCACACAGGGGATA
>NW_012060892.1:0-511 GCF_000956235.1 Wasmannia auropunctata | reverse complement strand
TGGAGTTCAGACGTGTGCTCTTCCGATCTAACTATTCTATGATACGTATGATACTTATATCATCGAATCAAGCATATGACACGTGCTGCTCCAGTCAATAAAAAAAATATATGTATAACATACAAGTAATTATATTATAATTTTATAATATGTATATAAAAAACGGCGCGCCAAGTATGCTGCTGGAGATTTTTTCCAATCTTTGATTTTTCTGTCACGTAATTTGTTACTTGTTATCGAAATCCCTTTTAATTTCTGCGGTCCTCATTACGCTATCTAATGCATTCTTGTTTTATTTTTACGTATACATTGAAAATAATACAACTTGGATTTATTGTTTAATTTGATACAATTTTTTTTCGAGGTGTATATTTTTTTAGTTTTTAATTCAATTACAATAAATATACTTGAAATAATATTTTGATTTCGACTTCTTTTTGGAAGTGTTATATTTTTAATTTATTAAATTAAATTTTTTTAAAATCATGAATAGAGATAATACAACTTGGAT
>NW_012060891.1:0-400 GCF_000956235.1 Wasmannia auropunctata | reverse complement strand
CGAAGCGCGGAACCGCCGGATCCGAGCGCCCGCGACGTTCCACGCTCAACGTCGACTTCTCGCGTTCGTAGCGAGAACGTCGTATCCTTGCGTTCGCGGCGTTTCTACCATTCAAACGTCGAATCTCGACGTGCGAAGCGCGGAACCGCCGGATCCGAGCGCCCGCGACGTTCCCACCGCTCAAACGTCGACTTCTCGCCGTTTGAAGCGAGGAAACGTCGTATCCTTGCGTTCGCGGCGTTTCTACCATTCAAACGTCGAATCTCGACGTGCGAAGCGCGGAACCGCCGGATCCGAGCGCCCGCGAAGTTCCACCGCTCAAACGTCGATTCTCGCCGTTTGAAGCTCGGAAACGTCAGATCGGAAGAGCACACGTCTGAACTCCAGTCACTTAGGCATC
>NW_012060890.1:0-850 GCF_000956235.1 Wasmannia auropunctata | reverse complement strand
CACCGTGCCTGTGCCCTTTCGGATTCGGCGGCGTCGGCCGGCGCGAACCGGTGGTAACCTACTACGCCGCGGCGACTCGCCGAGAGTCGCTCGCGCGCTGGAGGGCCCGGAGACACCGTGAGACGAAACCCCCCGCCGACTTGTGATTTATCGCATCGGTGGCGGGTGTTTCTCTCGTCTTCGTCGCCCGATGGTTTTTCAAAGATTTCCGCCCCGGCTCTCGTCTCATTCCCCCGCGCGATCGCGCGCCGGTTGGAGACGAGAGACGCTCCGCTCGCGCGACGATGTCGTCTCACGTTGTGCCGTAGCCCCCTGCAAACGGGGCGGCGGTCCGCGCGTACTCGGACGCGCGGCCAGGCTGATCGAAGGGCCCCCATTCCCTCGCGAGTGGCGTTGATCCCGGAGGATCCCACTCTCCCCCGTCGACTCTCCGTGCCTCCTCGCGCGCTGCCCGCGCGCCGAGAGAGTGGCCGAGTGGAAGACGAGGAGAGAGAGATGGTGAAGCCCCGGCGAGAGATGGCCACGTAGAGAGAGGAGTGAAGCAAATACCGAAACATGTTTGACAGCGTTGCGAAAGCACGTCAAGATGAACGATTACCCTGAACGGTGGATCACTTGGCTCGTGGGTCGATGAAGAACGCAGCTAATTGCGCGTCAACTTGTGAACTGCAGGACACATGAACATCGACATTTCGAACGCACATTGCGGTCCACGGATACAATTCCCGGACCACGCCTGGCTGAGGGTCGTTTTAGTACCAACAGACTGCTTGCGCCCACTCTCGTCGTCGCGCACCCGCCTTAACACTTTGGTGGTGCGCGCGACGATATAGAGAGAGGAGCGTACGAA
>NW_012060889.1:0-482 GCF_000956235.1 Wasmannia auropunctata | reverse complement strand
CGCGGCGTTTCACCATTCAAACGTCGAATCTCGAACGTGCGAACGCTCCGGAACCGCCGGATCCCGAGTCGCCGCACGTTCCACCGCTCAAACGTCGATTCTCGCCGTTTGAAGTGAGGAAACGTCGTATCCTTGCGTTCGCGGCGTTTCTACCATTCAAACGTCGAATCTCGACGTGCGAAGCGCGGAACCGCCGGATCCGAGCGCCCGCGACGTTCCCACCGCTCAAACGTCGATTCTCGCCGTTTGAAGCGAGGAAACGTCGTATCCTTGCGTTCGCGGCGTTTCTACCATTCAAACGTCGAATCTCGACGTGCGAAGCGCGGAACCGCCGGATCCGAGCGCCCGCGACGTTCCCACCGCTCAAACGTCGATTCTCGCCGTTTGAAGCGAGGAAACTGAGTCGACAAGGCACACAGGGGATAGAGCACACGTCTGAACTCCAGTCACTTAGGCATCTCGTATGCCGTCTTCTGCTTGAA
>NW_012060888.1:0-466 GCF_000956235.1 Wasmannia auropunctata | reverse complement strand
TATCCCCTGTGTGCCTTGTCGACTCAGTAAAGCAACACGCCGCGCGGGACTTGAAAATTTTCGGCTCGGTCGGGTCCGGAGGTAAACCTGGCCGTTCGACGCTTCCCCGCTAGCGCCCTTAATGTTACGTCGATTCGCGCGCCCGCACGTTTATTCGGCCACCCTACCACCCCCGTGCACCCCCGTCGTCCGTTCGCCCCGATAGCGAAGAATTTTCGGCGCCGGACGGTTAATCCCGCGGTCGAAAGCCTAACACGCCGCGCGTAAAGCAACACGCCGCGCGGGACTTAGAAAATTTTCGGCTCGGTCGGGTCCGGAGGTAAACCTGGCCGATCGACGCCTTCCCGCTAGCCCCCTTATTGTTACGCCGATTCGCGTGCCCGCACGTTTATTCGGCCACCCTACCACCCCCGTGCACCCCCGTCGTCCGTTCGCCCCGATAGCGAAGAATTTTCGGCGCCGGAGA
>NW_012060887.1:0-399 GCF_000956235.1 Wasmannia auropunctata | reverse complement strand
TGCACGTCGAGATTTTACGTTTGAATGGTAGAAACGCCGCCGAACGCAAGGATACGACGTTTCCGAGCTTCAAACGGCGAGAATCGACGTTTGAGCGGTGGGAACGTCGCGGGCGCTCGTATACGGCGGTTCCGCGCTTCGCACGTCGAGATTCGACGTTTGAATGGTAGAAACGCCGCGAACGCAAGGATACGACGTTTCCGAGCTTCAAACGGCGAGAATCGACGTTTGAGCGGTGGGAACGTCGCGGGCGCTCGGATCCGGCGGTTCGGCGCTTCGCACGTCGAGATTCGACGTTTGAATGGTAGAAACGCCGCGAACGCAAGGATACGCGTTTCCGAGCTTCGAACGCGAGAAGTCGTACGTTTGAGCGTGGGAACGTACGCGGGCGACTCGGAT
>NW_012060886.1:0-486 GCF_000956235.1 Wasmannia auropunctata | reverse complement strand
GCCTTGTCGACTCAGTTTGGCCGTTGAGCGCCTGTCGGCCCCGTCGGCGAAAGCAACACGCGGCGCGGGACTTAGCCGCGGAGCGCGCGACAGACCCGCCGGCGGTAGGCCCGACGTACGCGCTAGCCTAACCGAGCGCTAACCTGACCACCGAGCGCGAGACCGAACGAGCGCTAACCTGACCGAGCGCTAACCTGACCGAGCGCTAACCTGACCGAGCGCTAGCCCGACGTGTCAGGCGAGGCACTTGGCCGCTGAGCGCCTGTCGGCCCCGTCGGCGAAAGCAACACGCGGCGCGGGACTTAGCCGCGGAGCGCGCGACAGACCCGCCGGCGGTAGGACCGACGTACGCGCTAGCCTAACCGAGCGCTAACCTGACCGAGCGCGAGACCGAACGAGCGCTAACCTGACCGAGCGCTAACCTGACCGAGCGCTAACCTGACCGAGCGCTAGCCCGAACTGAGTCGACAAGGCACACAGGGGATA
>NW_012060885.1:0-410 GCF_000956235.1 Wasmannia auropunctata | reverse complement strand
TCCACGGAAGCCTCGCAGCAAGGAAGATCCGCGGGAGGCCAAGGCACGGGACCGAGCTCGGATCCCGTGTTCGGCGCGAGAACGCCGAGCGTTCACCTCGCCCAGGCCCGGCACGTCAGCCAGACCCGCTTCCCGACCAAGCCCGACACGCCCCGCTCCTCAGAGCCAATCCTTATTCCGAAGTTACGGATCCAATTTGCCGACTTCCCTTACCTACATTAGTCTATCGACTAGAGGCTCTTTACCTTGGAGACCTGCTGCGGATATGGGTACGAACCGGCGCGACACCTCCACGTGGCCCTCTCCTGGATTTTCAAGGTCCGAGGGGAAGATCCGGACACCGCCGCAACTGACGGTGCTCTTCGCGTTCCAAACCCTATCTCCCTGCTAGAGGTTTCCAGGGAACTCGA
>NW_012060884.1:0-521 GCF_000956235.1 Wasmannia auropunctata | reverse complement strand
CCGCGCGAGAGCAACACGCCGCGCGTGACTTTAGAAAATTTTTGGCTCTGTCGGGTCCGGAGGTAAACCTGGCCGATCGACGCTTCCCGCAAGCGCCCTTAACTATTACGTCGATTCGCGTGCCCGACTAACGTTCTATTTGGCCACCCGGAGTGACCCCCGTAGCACCCCCGTCGTCCGTTCGCCTCGATAGCGGAGAATTTTTGGCGCCGGAGGTAAACGCGGCGAAAGCAACACGCCGCGCGAGACTTAGAAAATTTTCGGATCGGGTCCGGAGGTAAACCTGGCCGATCGACGCTTCGCTTCCCCGCTGGCGCCCTTAATATTACGTCGATTTCCGTGCCCGCACGTCTATTCGGCCACCCGAGTGCCCCCGTGCACCCCCGCCGTCCGTTCGCCACGATAGCGGAGAATTTTCGGCGCCGGAGGTAAACGCGGCGAAAGCAACACTCCGCGCGAAAGCAACACGCCGCGCGGGACTTAGAAAATTTTCGGGTCGGGTCCGGAGGTAAACCAGGCCA
>NW_012060883.1:0-395 GCF_000956235.1 Wasmannia auropunctata | reverse complement strand
GCGTTCGCGGCGTTTCCACCATTTAAACGTCGAATCTCGACGTGCGAAGCGCGGAACCGCCGGATCCGAGCGCCCGCGACGTTCCCACCGCTCAAACCGTCGATTCTCGTCCGTTTGAAGCGAGGAAACGTACGTATCCTTCGTCGTTCGTCGGCGTTCCTACCACTCTAAACGTCGAATCTCGACGTGCGAAGCGCGGAACCGCCGGATCCGAGCGCCCGCGACGTTCCCACCGCTCAAACGTCGATTCTCGCCGTTTGATGCTCGGAAACGTCGTATCCTTGCGTTCGCGGGCGTTTCTACCATTCAAACGTCGAATCTCGACGTGCGAAGTCGCGGTAACCGCCGGAATCCGAGCGCCCGCGACGTTCCCACCGCTCAAACGTCGATTCTCG
>NW_012060882.1:0-588 GCF_000956235.1 Wasmannia auropunctata | reverse complement strand
TATCCCCTGTGTGCCTTGTCGACTCAGTAAAGCAACACGCGGCGCGGGACTTAGCCGCGGAGCGCGCGACAGACCCGCCGGCGGTAGGACCGACGTACGCGCTAGCCTAACCGAGCGCTAACCTGACCGAGCGCGAGACCGAACGAGCGCTAACCTGACCGAGCGCTAACCTGACCGAGCGCTAACCTGACCGAGCGCTAGCCCGACGTGTCAGGCGAGGCACTTGGCCGCTGAGCGCCTGTCGGCCCGTCGGCGAAAGCAACACGCGGCGCGGGACTTAGCCGCGGAGCGCGCGACAGACCCGCCGGCGGTAGGCCCGACGTACGCGCTAGCCTAACCGAGCGCTAACCTGACCACCGAGCGCGAGACCGAACGAGCGCTAACCTGACCGAGCGCTAACCTGACCGAGCGCTAACCTGACCGAGCGCGAGCCCGACGGGTCAGGCGAGGTACTTGGCCGCGGAGCGCCTGTCGGCCCCGTCGGCGAAAGCAACACGCGGCGAGAAAGCAACACGCCGCGAGGGACTTAGAAAATTCGGCTCGGTCGGGTCCGGAGGTAAACTGAGTCGACAAGGCACACAGGGGATA
>NW_012060881.1:0-411 GCF_000956235.1 Wasmannia auropunctata | reverse complement strand
AACGTCGATTCTCGCCGTTTGAAGCTCGGAAACGTCGTATCCTTGCGTTCGCGGCGTTTCCACCATTCAAACGTCGAATCTCGACGTGCGAAGCGCGGAACCGCCGGATCCGAGCGCCCGCGACGTTCCCACCGCTCAAACGTCGATTCTCGCCGTTTGAAGCTCGGAAACGTCGTATCCTTGCGTTCGCGGCGTTTCCACCATTCAAACGTCGAATCTCGACGTGCGAAGCGCGGAACCGCCGGATCAAAGCGCCCGCGACGTTCCCACCGCTCAAACGTCGATTCTCGCCGTTTGAAGCTCGGAAACGTCGTATCCTTGCGTTCGCGGCGTTTCCACCATTCAAACGTCGAATCTCGACGTGCGAAGCGCGGAACCGCCGGATCCGAGCGCCCGCGACGTTCCCACCGC
>NW_012060880.1:0-514 GCF_000956235.1 Wasmannia auropunctata | reverse complement strand
GTACGCCTCGATAGCGGAGAATTTTTGGCGCCGGAGGTAACGCGGCGAAAGCAACACGCCGCGCGAAAGCAACACGCCGCGCGAGACTTAGAAAATTTTCGGGTCGGGTCCGGAGGTAAACCTGGCCGATCGACGTTTCGCATCCCCGCTCGGACGCCTTTAATATTACGTCGATTCGCGTGCCCGCACGTTCTATTCCGGCTACCGACGTCGCCCCGTCGCCACCCCGTCGTCCGTTCGCCACGATAGCGTAAAATTTTCGGCGCCGGAGGTAAACGCGGCGAAAGCAACACGCCGCGCGAAAGCAACACGCCGCGCGGGACTTAGAAAAATTTTCGGGTCGGGTCCGGAGGTAAACCTGGCCGATCGACGCTTCGCTTCCACGCAGGCACCCTTAATATTACGTCGATTTCCGTGCCCGCACGTCCTATTCGGCCACCCGACGTGCCCCCGTCGCACCCCCGTCGTCCGTTCGTCCACGATAGCGGAGAATTTTCGGCGCCGGAGGTAACGC
>NW_012060879.1:0-739 GCF_000956235.1 Wasmannia auropunctata | reverse complement strand
GTGTGCCTTGTCGACTCAGTCCCCCGTGCACCCCCGTCGTCCGTTCGCCGCGATAGCGGAGTATTTTCGGCGCCGGAGGTAAACGCGGCGAAAGCAACACTCCGCGCGAAAGCAACACGCCGCGACGGGACTTTAGAAAATTTTCGGGTCGGGTCCGGAGGTAAACCTGGCCGACTCGACCGCTTCCCCGATACGCGTCCTTAATATTACGTCGATTCGTCGTGACCCGCACGTCTATTTGGCCACCCGTAGTGCCCCGTGCACCCCGTCGTCCGTTCGCCTCGATAGTGGAGAATTTTTGGCGCCGGAGGTAAACGCGGCGAAAGCAACACGCCGCGCGAAAGCAACACGCCGCGCGAGACTTAGAAAATTTTCGGGTCGGGTCCGGAGGTAAACCAGGCCGATCGACGCTTCCCCGTAAGCGCCCTTAATATTACGTCGATTCGCGTGCCCGCACGTCTATTTGGCCATCCGAGTGCCCCCGTGCACCCCCGTCGGTCGTTCGCCTCGATAGCGGAGAATTTTTGGCGCCGGAGGTAAACGCGGCGAAAGAAACACGCCGCGCGAAAGCAACACGCCGCGCGTGACTTGAAAAATTTTTGGCTCTGTCGAGTCCGTAGGTAAACCTGGCCGATCGACGCTTCCCCACTAGCGTCCTTTAATATTACGTCGATTCCGCGTGCCCGCACGTCTATTTCGGCCACCGAGTGCCCCGTGCACCCCGTCGTCCGTTCGCCTT
>NW_012060878.1:0-460 GCF_000956235.1 Wasmannia auropunctata | reverse complement strand
TCCCCTGTGTGCCTTGTCGACTCAGTTTCGCACGTCGAGATTCGACGTTTGAATGGTGGAAACGCCGCGAACGCAAGGATACGACGTTTCCGAGCTTCAAACGGCGAGAATCGACGTTTGAGCGGTGGGAACGTCGCGGGCGCTCGGATCCGGCGGTTCCGCGCTTCGCACGTCGAGATTCGACGTTTGAATGGTGGAAACGCCGCGAACGCAAGGATACGTACGTTCCGAGCTTCAAACGGCGAGAATCGACGTTTGAGCGGTGGGAACGTCGCGGGCGCTCGGATCCGGCGGTTCCGCGCTTCGCACGTCGAGATTCGACGTTTGAATGGTGGAAACGCCGCGAACGCAAGGATACGACGTTTCCGAGCTTCAAACGGCGAGAATCGACGTTTGAGCGGTGGGAACGTCGCGGGCGCTCGGATCCGGCGGTTCCGCGCTTCGCACGTCGAGATTCGAC
>NW_012060877.1:0-602 GCF_000956235.1 Wasmannia auropunctata | reverse complement strand
TCGACTCAGTACACGCCGCGCGAAGGCAACACGCCGCGCGTGACTTAGAAAATTTTTGGCTTTGTCGAGTCCGTAGGTAAACCTGGCCGATCGACGCTTCCCCGACTTAGCGTCCTTAATACTTACGTCGATTACGCGTGCCCCGCACGTCTATTCGGCCACCCGAGTGCCCCCCGTGCACCCCCGTCGTCCGTTCGCCTCGTTAGCGGAAAATTTCTGGCGCCGGAGGTAAACGCGGCGAAAGCAACACGCCGCGCGAAAGCAACACGCCGCGCGGGACTTAGAAAATTTTCGGGTCGGGTCCGGAGGTAAACCTGGCCGATCGACGCTTCGCTTCCCCGCTGGCGCCCTTAATATTACGTCGATTTCCGTGCCCGCACGTCTATTCGGCCACCCGAGTGCCCCCGTGCACCCCCGTCGTCCGTTCGCCACGATAGCGGAGAATTTTCGGCGCCGGAGGTAAACGACGGCGAAAAGCAACACTCCGCGCGAAAGCAACACGCCGCGCGTGACTTAGAAAATTTTTGGCTCTGTGGGGTCCGGAGGTAAACCTGGCCGATCGACGCTTCCCCGATAGCGTCCTTAATATTACGTCGATTCGA
>NW_012060876.1:0-371 GCF_000956235.1 Wasmannia auropunctata | reverse complement strand
TGCGCCGAAAATTCTCCGCTATCGAGGCGAACGGACGTCGGGGGTGCACGGGGGCACTAGGGTGGCCGAATAAACGTGCGGGCACGCGAATCGACGTAACATTAAGGGCTTTAGCGGGGAAGCGTAGATCGGCCAGGTTTACCTCCGGACCCGACCGAGCCGAAATTTTTCTAAGTCCCGCGCGGCGTGTTGCTTTCGCGCGGCGTGTTGCTTTCGCCGCGATTACCTCCGGCGCCGAAAATTCTCCGCTATCGAGGCGAACGGACGACGGGGGTGCACGGGGGCACTAGGGTGGCCGAATAAACGTGCGGGCACGCGAATCGACGTAACATTAAGGGCTTTAGCGGGGAAGCGTAGATAGGCCAGGTTAA
>NW_012060875.1:0-695 GCF_000956235.1 Wasmannia auropunctata | reverse complement strand
TATCCCCTGTGTGCCTTGTCGACTCAGTCTAACCTGACCGAGCGCTAGTCCCGACGTGTCAGGCGAGGCACTTGGCCGCTGAGCGCCTGTCGGCCCCGTCGGCGAAAGCAACACGCGGCGCGGGACTTAGCCGCGGAGCGCGCGACAGACCCGCCGGCGGTAGGACCGACGTACGCGCTAGCCTAACCGAGCGCTAACCTGACCGAGCGCGAGACCGAACGAGCGCTAACCTGACCGAGCGCTAACCTGACCGAGCGCTAACCTGACCGAGCGCTAGCCCGACGTGTCAGGCGAGGCAATTGGCCGCTGAGCGCCTGTCGGCCCCGTCGGCGAAAGCAACACGCGGCGCGGGACTTAGCCGCGGAGCGCGCGACAGACCCGCCGGCGGTAGGACCGACGTACGCGCTAGCCTAACCGAGCGCTAACCTGACCGAGCGCGAGACCGAACGAGCGCTAACCTGACCGAGCGCTAACCTGACCGAGCGCTAACCTGACCGAGCGCTAGCCCGACGTGTCAGGCGAGGCACCTTGGCCGCTGAGCGCCTGTCGGCCCCGTCGGCGAAAGCAACACGCGGCGCGGGACTTAGCCGCGGAGCGCGCGACAGACCCGCCGGCGGTAGGCCCGACGTACGCGCTAGCCTAACCGAGCGCTAACCTGACCACCGAGCGCGAGACCGAACGAGCGCTAACCTGAA
>NW_012060874.1:0-783 GCF_000956235.1 Wasmannia auropunctata | reverse complement strand
TATCCCCTGTGTGCCTTGTCGACTCAGTTAGCCCGACGTGTCAGGCGAGGCACTTGGCCGCTGAGCGCCTGTCGGCCCCGTCGGCGAAAGCAACACGCGGCGCGGGACTTAGCCGCGGAGCGCGCGACAGACCCGCCGGCGGTAGGACCGACGTACGCGCTAGCCTAACCGAGCGCTAACCTGACCGAGCGCGAGACCGAACGAGCGCTAACCTGACCGAGCGCTAACCCTGACCGAGCGCTAACCTGACCGAGCGCTAGCCCGACGTGTCAGGCGAGGCACTTGGCCGCTGAGCGCCTGTCGGCCCCGTCGGCGAAAGCAACACGCGGCGCGGGACTTAGCCGCGGAGCGCGCGACAGACCCACCGGCGGTAGGCCCGACGTACGCGCTAGCCTAACCCGACGTCCGCGTAACCTGACCTACCGAGCGCGAGACCGAACGTAGTCGCTAACCTGACCGAGCGCTAACCTAGTACCGTAGCGCTAACCTGACCGAGCGCTAGCCCGACGTGTCAGGCGAGGCACTTGGCCGCTGAGCGCCTGTCGGCCCCGTCGGCGAAAGCAACACGCGGCGCGGGACTTAGCCGCGGAGCGCGCGACAGACCCGCCGGCGGTAGGCCCGACGTACGCGCTAGCCTAACCGAGCGCTAACCTGACCACCGAGCGCGAGACCGAACGAGCGCTAACCTGACCGAGCGCTAACCTGACCGAGCGCTAACCTGACCGAGCGCTAGCCCGACGTGTCAGGCGAGGCACTTGGCCGCTGAGCGCCTGTCGGCCCCGA
>NW_012060873.1:0-377 GCF_000956235.1 Wasmannia auropunctata | reverse complement strand
GTTGCGGGGAAGCGTCGATCGGCCTGGGTTTACCTCCGGACCCGACCCGAAAATTTTCTAAGTCCCGCGCGGCGTGTTGCTTTCGCGCGGCGTTTGCTTTCGCCGCGTTTACCTCCGGCGCCAAAAATTTTCCGCTATCGAGGCGAACGGTCGACGGGGGGTGCACGGGGGCATTCGGGTAGCCGAATAGACGTGCGGGCACGCGAATCCGACGTTAATATTAAGGGCTCCAGCGGGATGCGGAAGGCGGTCGATCGGCCAGGTTACCTCCGGACCCGACCCGAAATTTCTAAGTCTCGCGCGGCGTGTTGCTTTCGCGCGGCGTGTTGCTTTCGCCGCGTTTACCTCCGGCGCCAAAAATTCTCCGCTATCGAGGA
>NW_012060872.1:0-343 GCF_000956235.1 Wasmannia auropunctata | reverse complement strand
ATGCAATTACTAATCTCGATGTTTTCATAAATATGAATACTGTCTATGTTTCTTTTACAGATTAATAATCAAACAGTACAAGTTCTAAGTCTCTGGCGCTATTTATTTATAACGCAATATCTAAATTACCGATGATATTTGAAATCTGTTTGCGCAGTAATTAAAACTTAAAAATGGACTAAACTAATACAATTGTTTAAAATCCATTATTTATCAATCGGATGACGATAACGTACGATGATCCACCTGTTTGACAATTGTTATTTAACATTAATAAACCGAACGGAACAAGTCCTAAAATCTCTCACGCTATCCATTTGTTTATATAAAGCAATATCTAACA
>NW_012060871.1:0-401 GCF_000956235.1 Wasmannia auropunctata | reverse complement strand
TATCCCCTGTGTGCCTTGTCGACTCAGTCTGTTCGGCCACTCAAGTGCCCCCGTGCACCACCATCGTCCGTTCGCCTCGATAGCGGAGAATTTTCGGCGTCGGTGGTAAAGGCGGCGAAAGCAACACGCCGCGCGAAAGCAACACGCCGCGCGGGACTTAGAAAATTTTCGGGTCGGGTCCGGAGGTAAACCTGGCCGATCGACGCTTCCCCGCAAGCGCCGTTAATATTACTTCGATTCGCGTGCCCGCACGTCTATTTGGCCACCCGACGTGCCCCCGTCGCACCCCCGTCGTCCGTTCGCCTCGATAGCGGAGAATTTTCGGCGCCGGAGGTAAACGCGGCGAAAGAAACACGCCGCGCGAAAGCAACACGCCGCGCGTGACTTAGAAAATTTTTGGA
>NW_012060870.1:0-586 GCF_000956235.1 Wasmannia auropunctata | reverse complement strand
TTGCCGGGGTCGATTCGCCCCGCCGGCGTATTTTGCAGCCGGCACGTCCATTCCATGGAGGAATAGACAGAGGGCGCTTTAAATATATTGCCGATATTAACAGAGGAAATATTTAAATTGGCGATTGTGCATCGGGCCGCCGGCACAGTCCGCTCCGCCGCGCGCGCGGAGACGGGAAGCAACACAGCACACGAACACACGAACACACGAACACACGAACACACCTTGTTTTAGACAAAAAAAACTGCTCACTGAATAGCAACAGTGAGCAGAAAAAGCAACTTCTATCAGATTGCCTTTTTTAAGACTGTAACATAAATTTTTACAAAAAACAAGCCCCGCAGCTGCACATTCTGCGGGGGCTTGCTCACTTAGCAGGGGTTTATTCTGCTATTTTTTACCAGCTATAGCCAACGCCCGCTCCGCCCTGCACATATTTGTCAGAGACGGAAAGTGTAGCGCGGGCGCGCCACTGAGCATTGAAATTACTGCTGATAACCGACTGCGCCGGCAACCTTGTTTTTCGCAACACCTAACCCGCCTGCAAGCGAATTATTGGCGGTCGAATCAAACGGCAGAGAGGCAA
>NW_012060869.1:0-415 GCF_000956235.1 Wasmannia auropunctata | reverse complement strand
CGCGGCTAAGTCCCTCGCCGTCGTGTTGCTTTCGCCCCACGGGGCTGTCGCGCGGCTAAGTCCCTCGCCGCGTGTTGCTTTCGCCCCACGGGGCTGTCGCGCGGCTAAGTCCCTCGCCGCGTGTTGCTTTCGCCCCACGGGGCTGTCGCGCGGCTAAGTCCCTCGCCGCGTGTTGCTTTCGCCGACGGGGCTGGCGCGCGCGCGTGGGGTCTCGTCTAACCGACAAGACGAATCCCCAAGCCGAGGGCTGAGTCTCAACAGATCGCAGCGTGGTAACTGCTCTACCGAGTACAACACCCCGCCAGGTACCTAAGTCGTCTACAGACGATTCCGAGTCTCGACATCGAACTCGCGAAACTCATGTTCGACCGTTTGACGCCGTGCCGTCGTAGCGGTGAGATCCCGACGACGGGCA
>NW_012060868.1:0-602 GCF_000956235.1 Wasmannia auropunctata | reverse complement strand
CGAGAATCGAACGTTTGAGCGTGGAACGTCGCGGGCGTCTCGGATCCGGACGGTTCCGCGCTTCGCTACGTCGAGAGTTCGATGTTTGAATGGTGGAAACGTTGCGAACGCAAGGATACGACGTTTCCGAGCTTCAAACGGCGAGAATCGACGTTTGAGCGGTGGGAACGTCGCGGGCGCTCGGATCCGGCGGTTCCGCGCTTCGCACGTCGAGATTCGACGTTTGAATGGTGGAAACGCCGCGAACGCAAGGATACGACGTTTTCCGAGCTATACGAACGGCGAAGAATCGTACGTTTGAGCGGTGGGAACGTCGCGGGCGCGTCGGAGTCCGGCGGTTCCGCGCTTCGCACGTCGAGATTCGACGTTTGAATGGTGGAAACGCCGCGAACGCAAGGATACGACGTTTCCGAGCTTCAAACGGCGAGAATCGACGTTTGAGCGGTGGGAACGTCGCGGGCGCGTCGGGATCCGGCGGTTCCGCGCTTCGCACGTCGAGATTCGACGTTTGAATGGTGGAAACGCCGCGAACGCAAGGATACGACGTTTCCGAGCTTCAAACGGCGAGAATCGACGTTTGAGCGGTGGGAACGTCGCGGGCG
>NW_012060867.1:0-538 GCF_000956235.1 Wasmannia auropunctata | reverse complement strand
TATCCCCTGTGTGCCTTGTCGACTCAGTCGATAGCGGAAATTTCGGCGTCCGGAGGTAAACGCGGCGAAAGCAACACGCCGCGCGAAAGCAACACGCCGCGCGGGACTTAGAAAATTTTCGGGTCGGGTCCGGAGGTAAACCTGGCCAATCATCGCTTCGCTTCCCCGCTGGCGCCCTTAATATTACGTCGATTCGCGTGCCCGCACGTCTATTCGGCCACCCGAGTGCCCCCGTGCACCCCCGTCGTTCGTTCGCCTCGATAGCGGAGAATTTTTGGCGCCGGAGGTAAACGCGGCGAAAGTAACACGCCGCGCGAAAGCAACACACCGCGCGGACTTAGAAAATTTACGGGTCGGGTACGGAGGTAAACCTTGCCGATCGACGCTTCCCCGCTAGCGCCTTTAATATTACGTCGATTTCCGTGCCCGCAGGTCTATTCGGCCACCCAAGTGCCCCCGTGCACCCCCGTCGTCCGTTCGCCACGATAGCGGAAAATTTTCGGCGCCGGAGGTAAACGCGGCGAAAGCAACACGCCGC
>NW_012060866.1:0-583 GCF_000956235.1 Wasmannia auropunctata | reverse complement strand
GAGCGCCCTCGACGTACCCACCGCTCAAACGTCGATTCTCGCCGTTTGAAGCTCGGAAACGTCGTATCCTTGCGTTCGCGGCGTTTCCACCATTCAAACGTCGAATCTCGACGTGCGAAGCGCGGAACCGCCTGATCCGAGCGCCCGCGACGTACCCACCGCTCAAACGTCGATTCTCGCCGTTTGAAGCTCGGAAACGTCGTATATTTGCGTTCGCGGCGTTTCCACCATTCAAACGTCGAATATCGACGTGCGAAGCGCGGAACCGCCCGATCCGAGCGCCCGCGACGTTCCCACCGCTCAAACGTCGATTCTCGCCGTTTGAAGCTCGGAAACGTCGTATCCTTGCGTTCGCGGCGTTTCTACCATTCAAACGTCGAATCTCGACGTGCGAAGCGCGGAACCGCCGGATCCGAGCGCCCGCGACGTCCACGCTCAACGTCGATCTCGCCGGTTTGAAGGCTCGGAACGTCGTATCCTTGCGTTCGCGGCGTTTCTACCATTCAAACGTCGAATCTCGACGTGCGAAGCGCGGAACCGCCGGATCCGAGCGCCCGCGACGACTGAGTCGACAAGGCACACA
>NW_012060865.1:0-524 GCF_000956235.1 Wasmannia auropunctata | reverse complement strand
TCAAGCAGAAGACGGCATACGAGATGCCTAAGTGACTGGAGTTCCGCTGTGTGCCTTTCGATCTGCTTCAAACGGCGAGAATCGACGTTTGAGCGGTGGGAATGTCGACTCAGGTGCTCGGATCCGGCGGTTCCGCGCTTCGCACGTCGAGATTCGACGTTTGAATGGTGGAAACGCCGCGAACGCAAGGATACGACGTTTCCGAGCTTCAAACGGCCGAGAACCTCGACGTTTGACGTCGGTGGAACGTCGCGGGCGCTCGGATCCGGCGGTTCCGCGCTTCGCACGTCGAGATTCGACGTTTGAATGGTGGAAACGCCGCGAACGCAAGGATACGACGTTTCCGAGCTTCAAACGGCGAGAACTCGACGTTTGAGCGGTGGGAACGTCGCGGGCGCTCGGATCCGGCGGTTCCGCGCTTCGCACGTCGAGATTCGACGTTTGAATGGTGGAAACGCCGCGAACGCAAGGATACGACGTTTCCGAGCTTCAAACGGCGAGAATCGATAACTTCGTATAATGTA
>NW_012060864.1:0-442 GCF_000956235.1 Wasmannia auropunctata | reverse complement strand
TATCCCCTGTGTGCCTTGTCGACTCAGTTTATTACACGATTATCGTCAGACTATCAATAAAGTTTAAAATTTTCAAATATCATTAATTTTATTCGAAGAGAAAACTTTAAAGGAAGAAATAGTTTAAAATTAATGACATAAGAAAATGTTAGAATATAATGAAATTATTATTATAACTTTAATTATATTTTTAATACTGCTAAAACTAGATTAAATGATTTGAATAGAATCTTTTCCATTTTCAAGAAATTATAATTCAGACGCTGAAAAGGAAAGATAGATAGATAATAAAAATTATTGGCTGTAAAGTATTTAAAAGCTACAATTTAAATAAAAACTTTTTATTGCGCAATTAAACAGATTAATTCAATGTTTTATTCAAACATTGCTCTTCTTTCTCAGCGTCTTAATTATATTATTCCACTATAATATGATGAAAAAA
>NW_012060863.1:0-433 GCF_000956235.1 Wasmannia auropunctata | reverse complement strand
GGAAACGTCGTATCCTTGCGTTCGCGGCGTTTCCACCATTCAAACGTCGAATCTCGACGTGCGAAGCGCGGAACCGCCGGATCCGAGCGCCCGCGCCGTTCCCACCGCTCAAACGTCGATTCTCGCCGTTTGAAGCTCGGGAAAACGTCGTATCCCTTGCGTTTCGACGGACGTTTCCACCATTCAAACGTCGAATCTCGACGTTGCGAAGTCGCGGAACCGCCGGATTCCCGAGTCCGCCCGCGAGTTCCCTACCGCTCAAACGTCGATTCTCGCCGTTTGAAAGCTCGGAAACGTCGTATCCTTTGCGTTCGCGGCGTTTCCACTATTCAAACGTCGAATCTCGACGTGCGAAGCGCGGAACCGCCGGATCCGCGCGCCCGCGACATTCCCACCGCTCAAACGTCGATTCTCGCCGTTTGAAACTCGGAAA
>NW_012060862.1:0-517 GCF_000956235.1 Wasmannia auropunctata | reverse complement strand
CGCCATCGAGGAAATGAATATCTACGTGGTTGCCATCGAGGAAATAAATGTCTACGTGGTCACCGTCGAGGAACTAAGTGTCTAGGTGTCGTCTAGATCTTCGCCATCGAGGAAGAGTGAATGTCTACGTGGTCGCTATCGAGGAAATGAATGTCTGTGTGGTTGCCATCGAGGAATTAAGTGTGACGTCTAGGTCTTCGCCGTCGAGGAAGTGAATGTCAACGTGTTCATCGTCGAGGAACTAAGTGTCCAAGTGTCGTCTATATTTTCATCGTCGAGGAAGAGAATTTCTACGTGGTCGCCGTCGAAGAACTAAGGATCTACGCGTCTTCTAGGTCTTCACCATCGAGAAAGTGAATGTTTACGTGATCGCCATCAAGAAAATTTGTGTCTGCGTGTTTACCGTCGAGGAACTAAGTGTCTACGTATTGTCTAGATCTTTGCCGTCGAGGAAGTAAATGTCTATTTAATCGCCGTCGAAGAATTAAGTGTCTTCTAGAGATCGGAAGAGCACACG
>NW_012060861.1:0-563 GCF_000956235.1 Wasmannia auropunctata | reverse complement strand
GTCGTATCCTTGCGTTCGCGGCGTTTCCACCATTCATAACGTCGAATCTCGACGTGCGAAGCGCGGAACCGTCGGATCCGAGCGCCCGCGCCGTTCCCACCGCTACAAACGTCGATTCTCGCCGTTTGAAGCTCGGAAACGTCGTATCCTTGCGTTCGCGGCTTCCACATTCAAACGTCGAATCTCGACGTGCGAAGGCGGAACGCGGATCCGAGCGCCGCGACGTTCCCACCGCTCAAACGTCGATTCTCGCCGTTTGAAAGTTCGGAAAACGTCGTAATCCTTGCGTTTCGCGGCGTTTACCNCCATTCAAACGTCGAATCTCGACGTGCGAAGCGCGGAACCGCCGGATCCGAGCGCCCGTCGACGTTCCCACCGCTCAAAACGTCGATTCTCGCCGTTTGAAGCTCGGAAACGTCGTATCCTTGCGTTCGCGGCGTTTCCACCATTCAAACGTCGAATCTCGACGTGCGAAGCGCGGAACCGCCGGATCCGAGCGCCGCGACGTTCCGACCGCTCAAACGGTTCGTAAGTTCTCGCCGTTTGAAGCTCGGAAACGTCGT
>NW_012060860.1:0-587 GCF_000956235.1 Wasmannia auropunctata | reverse complement strand
GAACGCCCGCGAACGCAAGGATACGACGTTTCCGAGCTTTCCAAACGGCGAGAATTCGACGTTTGAGCGGTGGGAACGTCGCGGGCGCTCGGATCCGGCGGTTCCGCGCTTCGCACGTCGAGATTTCGACGTTTTGAATGGTAGAAACGCCGCGAACGCAAGGATACGACATTTCCCTCGCTTCAAACGGCGAGAATCGACGTTTTGAGCGGTGGCAACGTCGCGGCGCTCGGATCCGGCCGGTTCCGCGCTTCGCACGTCGAGATTTCGACGTTTGAATGGTAGAAACGCCGCGAACGCAAGGATACGACGTTTCCTCGCTTCAAACGGCAAGAATCGACGTTTGAATGGTAGAAACGCCGCGAACGCAAGGATACGACGTTTCCTCGCTTCAAACAGCGAGAATCGACGTTTGAGCGGTGGGAACGTCGCGGGCGCTCGGATCCGGCGGTTCCGCGCTTCGCACGTCGAGATTCGACGTTTGAATGGTAGAAACGCCGTCGAACGCAAGGATACGACGTTTCCTCGCTTCAAACGGCGAGAAGTCGACGTTTGAGCGGTGGGAACGTCGCGGGCGCTCGGATCCG
>NW_012060859.1:0-336 GCF_000956235.1 Wasmannia auropunctata | reverse complement strand
GAGATGTGTATAAGAGACAGCTATTGTTTTCTATCATTAGCTGATAAAAATAATTTTAATCGTTAAAATATCGATAGAATATCTACAGTAACTTATCGTTTTGATAAAATTTATCATAAATAATTAAAACGTTATCCTAATAAATTGTTTATACATGATAATCTTTTTTATCGTTCATAACTACGATTAAAAACGATGTTTTTGAACGATGATTAAAAATGATGATTAAAGATAGAGGTAAATATGCTTGAATTGTAAATACTGAAATAAATAATGAAATAAAAATATACGAAATTTGTAATTATCAGATCGGAAGAGCACACGTCTGAACTCCAG
>NW_012060858.1:0-358 GCF_000956235.1 Wasmannia auropunctata | reverse complement strand
GTCGGTGTTTAACTGGCGTGATGTGGGACGTCCTACCGGTGGGCTTAGCCTCGCGAGGGGCGGCCCAACTAATATCCCGTCGCGGTGCTCTTTACTGAGTGTCGAGTCGGGCCGGTACGTTTACTTTGAACAAATTAGAGTGCTTAAAGCAGGCTATCCTCGCCTGAATACTGCGTGCATGGAATAATGGAATAGGACCTCGGTTCTATTTTGTTGGTTTTCGGAACCCCGAGGTAATGATTAATAGGGACAGATGGGGGCATTCGTATTGCGACGTTAGAGGTGAAATTCTTGGATCGTCGCAAGACGGACAGAAGCGAAAGCATTTGCCAAAAATGTTTTCATTAATCAANACGAA
>NW_012060857.1:0-486 GCF_000956235.1 Wasmannia auropunctata | reverse complement strand
TATCCCCTGTGTGCCTTGTCGACTCAGTCTACCCGAGTGCCCCCGTGCACCCCCGTCGTCCGTTCGCCACGATAGCGGAAAATTTTCGGCGCCGGAGGTAAACGCGGCGAAAGCAACACGCCGCGCGAAAGCAACACGCCGCGCGGGACTTAGAAAATTTTCGGGTCGGGTCCGGAGGTAAACCTGGCCGACTCGACGCTTCGCTTCCCGCTGCGCCTTAATATTACGTCGATTCCGTGCCCGCATGTCTATTCGGCCACCCGAGTGCCCCCGTCGCACCCCCGTCCGACCGTTCGCCACGATAGCGGAGAATTTTCGGCGCCGGAGGTAAACGACGGCGAAAGACAACACGCCGCGCGAAAGACAACACGCCGCGCGAGACTTAG
Organism: Wasmannia auropunctata; assembly: GCF_000956235.1. Taxonomy (NCBI): domain Eukaryota; kingdom Metazoa; phylum Arthropoda; class Insecta; order Hymenoptera; family Formicidae; genus Wasmannia; species Wasmannia auropunctata. The sequence goes on along the minus strand of NW_012060857.1, from coordinate 100 downwards.
AAAATTTTCGAGTCGGGTCCGGAGGTAAACCTGGCCGATCGACGCTTCGCATCCCCGCTGGCGCCCTTAATAACTGAGTCGACAAGGCACACAGGGGATA
>NW_012060856.1:0-439 GCF_000956235.1 Wasmannia auropunctata | reverse complement strand
AATTAAAATTAAAATCTTATTTCTAATAAAAATAATAAAAATGTCAAAAAAAAACAATTTTATGTTATATTTCAGATATAAATAAATATATATATATATATAATAAATTAAAAGAATAATGAAATTAAAAAAATGAAATTAAGAATGAAATTAAAAGAATAATTAATAAATTTAAATTATTTGATTTTCAAAAATAAAAAATATATATCTTTAGATAAAAAATTATTTAAAGACATAATAATCTATAAAATGTTATATATTGCAAATTAAATATCCGAATTCGTAGCATAACAATAACATATACTAAATATAAAAATATATAATATATAACATAATATATACTGGAAAGAATAAATCCTTCGTATCAAAGTATCATTAGCTCAGCGTTAGCGTATAAGTTTGATGTTCTAGGGATCTCAGATTCGAATCTCGATGTGTT
>NW_012060855.1:0-376 GCF_000956235.1 Wasmannia auropunctata | reverse complement strand
TACATTATCCCCTGTGTGCCTTGTCGACTCAGTATTCGACGTTTGAATGGTGGAAACGCCGCGAACGCAAGGATACGACGTTTCCGAGCTTCAAACGGCGAGAATCGACGTTTGAGCGGTGGGAACGTCGCGGGCGCTCGGATCCCGGCGGTTCCGCGCTTCGCACGTCGAGATTCGACGTTTGAATGGTGGAAACGCCGCGAACGCAAGGATACGACGTTTCCGAGCTTCAAACGGCGAGAATCGACGTTTGAGCGGTGGGAACGTCGCGGGCGCTCGGATCCGGCGGTTCCGCGCTTCGCACGTCGAGATTCGACGTTTGAATGGTGGAAACGCCGCGAACGCAAGGATACGACGTTTCCGAGCTTCAAACGGC
>NW_012060854.1:0-413 GCF_000956235.1 Wasmannia auropunctata | reverse complement strand
TATCCCCTGTGTGCCTTGTCGACTCAGTTTTGGCTAGGACAACACTAGAGTATAGTACGCCGTCATTGACATAGGATTTCTCCTAGGGCTTAGGATCGACTGACTCGTGTGCAACGGCTGTTCACACGAAACCCTTCTCCACGTCAGTCCTCCAGGGCCTCGCTGGAGTATTTGCTACTACCACCAAGATCTGCACCGACGGCGGCTCCAGGCAGGCTCGCGCCCAGACCCTTCTGCGCACACCGCCGCGACCCTCCTACTCGTCAGGGCTTCGTGGCGGCGCGTACGGCGCGCGTGAACGCCCCGCACGGCCGCCCCACTTGCCGCTGACGGCAGAGTATAGGCTCGACGCTTCAGCGCCATCCATTTTCAGGGCTAGTTGCTTCGGCAGGTGAGTTGTTACACACTCCTTA
>NW_012060853.1:0-476 GCF_000956235.1 Wasmannia auropunctata | reverse complement strand
TCAAACGGCGAGAATCGACGTTTGAGCGGTGGGAACGTCGCGGGCGCTCGGATCCGGCGGTTCCGCGCTTCGCACGTCGAGATTCGACGTTTGAATGGTGGAAACGCCGCGAACGCAAGGATACGACGTTTCCTCGCGTTCAAACGGCGAGAATCGACGTTTGAGCGGTGGGAACGTCGCGGGCGCTCGGATCCGGCGGTTCCGTGCTTTCGCACGTCGAGATTCGACGTTTGAATGGTGGAAACGCCGCGAACGCAAGGATACGACGTTCCTCGCGTTCAAACGGCGAGAATCGATGTTTGAGCGGCGGGAACGTCGCGGGCGCTCGGATCCGGCGGTTTCGCGCTTTGCACGTCGAGATCGACGTTGAAGTGGTGGAAACGCCGGCGAACGCAAGGATACGACGTTTCCTCGCTTCAAACGGCGAGAATCGACGTTTGAGCGGTGGGAACGTCGCGGGCGCTCGGATCCGGCGG
>NW_012060852.1:0-460 GCF_000956235.1 Wasmannia auropunctata | reverse complement strand
GTGTGCCTTGTCGACTCAGTCCACCGGCCGAAGCCGGGGGCCTTCGCGATACCATAAGGTACGCCTATTTAGCAGGCTAGAGTCTCGTTCGTTATCGGAATTAACCAGACAAATCGCTCCACCAACTAAGAACGGCCATGCACCACCACCCACCGAATCAAGAAAGAGCTATCAATCTGTCAATCCTTCCGGTGTCTGGGCCTGGTGAGGTTTCCCGTGTTGAGTCAAATTAAGCCGCAGGCTCCACTCCTGGTGGTGCCCTTCCGTCAATTCCTTTAAGTTTCAGCTTTGCAACCATACTTCCCCCGGAACCCAAAAGCTTTGGTTTCCCGGAAGCTGCCCGCCGAGTCATCGGAGGAACTTCGGCGGATCGCTAGCTGGCATCGTTTATGGTTAGAACTAGGGCGGTATCTGATCGCCTTCGAACCTCTAACTTTCGTTCTTGATTAATGAAAACATA
>NW_012060850.1:0-396 GCF_000956235.1 Wasmannia auropunctata | reverse complement strand
CCTTGTCGACTCAGTACACACGAAGCTCCCTGGTTGATCCTGCCAGTAGTCATATGCTTGTCTCAAAGATTAAGCCATGCATGTCTCAGTGCATGCCGAATTAAGGTGAAACCGCGAATGGCTACATTAAATCAGTTATGGTTCATTAGATTGTACCCACATTTACTTGGATAACTGTGGTAATTCTAGAGCTAATACATGCAAAACAGAGTCCCGACCAGTGATGGAAGGGACGCTTTTATTAGATCAAAACCAATCGGTGGCGGGCGGTCTCCGTCCGTCCACCGTTTATTTTGGTGACTCTGAATAACTTTGTGCTGATCGCACGGTCCTAGCACCGGCGACGCATCTTTCAAATGTCTGCCTTATCAACTGACTGAGTCGACAAGGCACACA
>NW_012060849.1:0-740 GCF_000956235.1 Wasmannia auropunctata | reverse complement strand
GTTGCTTTCGCCGCGTTTACCTCCGGCGCCGAAAATTTTCCGCTATCGAGGCGAACGGACGACGGGGTTGCACGGGGGCACTCGGGTGGCCGAATAGACGTGCGGGCACGCGAATCGACGTAATATTAAGGGCGCCAGCGGGGATGCGAAGCGTCGATCGGCCAGGTTTACCTCCGGACCCGACCCGAAAATTTTCTAACGTCTCCGCGCGGCGTGTTGCTTCGCGCGGCGTGTTGCTTTCGCCGCGATTACCTCCGGCGCCGAAAATTCTCCGCTATCGAGGCGAACGGACGACGGGGGTGCACGGGGCACTAGGGTGGCCGAATAAACGTGCGGGCAAGCGAATCGACGTAACGNTTAAGGGCTTTAGGCGGGAAGCGTAGATCGGCCAGGTTTACCTCCGGATCCGACCGAGCCGAAATTTTTCAAGTCCCGNGCGGCGTGTTGCTTTCGCGCGGCGTGTTGCTTTCGCCGCGATTACCTCCGGCGCCGAAAATTCTCCGCTATCGAGGCGAACGGACGACGGGGGTGCACGGGGGCACTAGGGTGGCCGATAAACGTCGCGGGCACGCGTAATCGACGTAACATTAAGGGCTTTAAGCGGGGAAGCGTAGATCGGACCTAGGTTTACCGTCCGGATACCGTACCGAGTACCGAAATTTTTCTAAGTCCCGCGCGGACGTGTTGCTTTCGCGCGGCGTGTTGCTTTCGCCGCGATTACCTCCGGCGCCGAAAATTCA
>NW_012060847.1:0-414 GCF_000956235.1 Wasmannia auropunctata | reverse complement strand
GTGCCTTGTCGTCTCCATTTTCAGGGCTAGTTGCTTCGGCAGGTTGAGTTGTTACACACTCCTTAGCGGATTCCGACTTCCATGGCCACCGTCCTGCTGTCTTAAGCAACCAACGCCTTTCATGGTGTCCCATGAGCGTCGAGTTGGGCGCCTTAACTCTGCGTTTGGTTCATCCCACAGCGCCAGTTCTGCTTCCAAAAATGGCCCACTTGGCACTCTGATCCGATAGAGAGATTCTCGTGGCTTCATAGTTCAAGAAAGCCAGAGATCTCACCCATTTAAAGTTTGAGAATAGGTTGAGGTCGTTTCGGCCCCAAGGCCTCTAATCATTCGCTTTACCAGATGAGACTCGCGCGCGTTCCGTGCGGAACGGCAGAGTGCCAGCTATCCTGAGGGAAACTTCGGAGGGAACCA
>NW_012060845.1:0-338 GCF_000956235.1 Wasmannia auropunctata | reverse complement strand
TGCCCAGACGTCCTCGAGCATTAGGACAACGCAACCGCCAAGGACGGCCGCTAGGAGTTATGGCTCCAAACAACATTGACCAGCCCGGCGCACTGGACTTCGTAAAGCCAGGACACCTGATCCACCTTCATTGCAAGGGCAATGTATCCCTCAAGAGGGCAAGATTCGAGTATACATGCATACTCTCAGACTCGCCGTCTTCGGGGCAGCTTGCAGTATATACGCAATTGAGGCACTACCGGTGGCGTGTGATAACCGGGCCTCCTACGTCTAGCAGGATGAGCTCAAGATAAGGTCGCCATAACATTGGCCTTACCCCTGCTCCAGCTGGATGTTTG
>NW_012060844.1:0-503 GCF_000956235.1 Wasmannia auropunctata | reverse complement strand
GATGTGTATAAGAGACAGCTATAACACTTTATATATAAATTGCGCAAAACCAGATTAAAGTGATTTACGCGCTCTATTAAATATTTATCATCGGCCGAAATATTGGTGGCATGAGTGAATCTTCCCTTGAGATTAAATTTTTTCAGAGCCGAAGGGAGGAAGCTAACGAAGAGGCGCGTTGCAGATGGTAAATTGCTGTGACATTTGTCAACGGACAAAACGGGAAGTTCAATATACTGTGCAGTGAAATGCCACATCATTTATTTCAATTATTGCCAAACGCTAAATCAGCGAACTACAATATTGCTAGTTTCCGATAGTTTACGAACATTAATATCTATGGAACGCCGTTTTACTATTTATTAGTACTTCAACAATTGCAGAAAAAGAAATCACAATTATATTTTGTAGAGAACATTTTCTGCAAACAGTCACTTCTTATTTAATGTTGTCTTTATATCATTGCATATATTATAACGTTAATCTAAAAGAAATATTTACTT
>NW_012060843.1:0-433 GCF_000956235.1 Wasmannia auropunctata | reverse complement strand
AAAAAAAATCGCACAATGCTCGCCGACTGCTCAAATTAAAGCTAAAAGATTCACGCCTTTCGAAAACTGTAAGCCGCCTTTATGTGCGAAATTTAATTCAGATCGTGGAACCTTGCAAATTTTGGAGATTTTGAGATTTGACGAATTTTTTTTGCGAACTTTGCAAAGTTCCAGAAAATAAAATAAAAATCGCACGCAAATAAGGTTTACATCGTTCAAAAGCGTAAATCTTTAGCTTTAATTTCAGCACCCGATCAGCAATGTGTGATTTTTTTTCACCGAGTTATTCAACATTAAAGCAAAAATGGTCATTTTTGCAAACTTGGTAAAAAATTTTTAGATTTGATGCATCTCCATTTGCATCCGTGCAGCTTTGTAAAGAATCAGTAAGTAATTTAATGAATTATGGGTGTCGAAAGTAGAGACTTTAAGA
>NW_012060842.1:0-384 GCF_000956235.1 Wasmannia auropunctata | reverse complement strand
TTTTTAAAAAAAAGTAAAAAAAAGGGTTGTCAAGTGTAACCGCGCTCCTTGAAAAAAAAACTTGTATCCAAATTAAATATAATTTTTTTAAAAGATAAAACTTAAATGGTATCCTTCTTTGTATTTTGATGTCAACTAACTTTACTTCAGTGATATCTACCATATATTACTATTACCTGTATAAATGACTTGATATCAGTAAATGGCGTCAAGTTAAATTAAATAAAAATTATGTACGGCGTCTTATTATTCAATTAATATTACATGTATAAAAGATTTGATATCAGTCAAGTGGCGTCAAGTTAAACCTTGAAAAAAAACTTGTATATAAATTAAATANAATTTTTTTTAAAAGATAAAACTTAAATGGTATCCTTCTTTGTA
>NW_012060841.1:0-707 GCF_000956235.1 Wasmannia auropunctata | reverse complement strand
TTCTAGCCTGACCGAGCGCTAACCTGACCGAGCGCGAGACCGAACGAGCGCTAACCTGACCGAGCGCTAACCTGACCGAGCGCTAGCCCGACGTGTCAGGCGAGGCACTTGGCCGTTGAGCGCCTGTCGGCCCCGTCGGCGAAAGCAACACGCGGCGCGGGACTTAGCCGCGGAGCGCGCGACAGACCCGCCGGCGGTAGGCCCGACGTACGCGCTAGCCTAACCGAGCGCTAACCTGACCACCGAGCGCGAGACCGAACGAGCGCTAACCTGACCGAGCGCTAACCTGACCGAGCGCTAACCTGACCGAGCGCGAGCCCGACGGGTCAGGCGAGGTACTTGGCCGCGGAGCGCCTGTCGGCCCCGTCGGCGAAAGCAACACGCGGCGAGAAAGCAACACGCCGCGAGGGACTTAGAAAATTTTCGGCTCGGTCGGGTCCGGAGGTAAACCTGGCCGATCTACGCTTCCCCGCTAAAGCCCTTAATGTTACGTCGATTCGCGTGCCCGCACGTTTATTCGGCCACCCTAGTGCCCCCGTGCACCCCGTCGTCCGTTCGCCTCGATAGCGGAGAATTTTTGGCGCCGGAGGTAACTCGCGGTCGTAAAGCAACACGCCGCGCGAAAGCAACACGCCGCGCGGGACTTAGAAAAATTTCGGCTCGGTCGGGTCCGGAGGTAAACCTGGCCGATCTACGCTTCCCCGCTA
>NW_012060840.1:0-521 GCF_000956235.1 Wasmannia auropunctata | reverse complement strand
CGCCGCGAACGCAAGGATACGACGTTTCCGAGCTTCAAACGGCGAGAATCGACGTTTGAGCGGTGGGAACGTCGCGGGCGCTCGGATCCGGCGGTTCCGCGCTTCGCACGTCGAGATTCGACGTTTGAATGGTGGAAACGCCGCGAACGCAAGGATACGACGTTTCCGAGCTTCAAACGGCGAGAATCGACGTTTGAGCGGTGGGAACGTCGNGGGCGCTACGGAGTACCGGCGGTTCCGAGGCTTCGGCACGTCGAGATTCGACGTTTGAATGGTGAAACGCGCGAACGCAAGGATAGACGTTTCCGAGCTTCAAAGGCGAGAATCGACGTTTGAGCGGTGGAACGTCGCGGCGCTCGGATCCGGCGTTCCGCGCTTCGCAACGTCGAGATTCGACGTTTGAATGGTGGAAACGCCGCGAACGCAAGGNTACGACGTTTCCGAGCTTCAAACGGCGAGAATCGACGTTTGAGCGGTGGGAACGTCGCGGGCGCTCGGATCCGGCGGTTCCGCGCTTCGCA
>NW_012060838.1:0-696 GCF_000956235.1 Wasmannia auropunctata | reverse complement strand
TATCCCCTGTGTGCCTTGTCGACTCAGTTAGCGAGAAGAACGACCGACGTGCATCGCAACGATCACGGTCCGTGTTTCATAGACGTTCGAGAAGCCGTACGAGACACGAGTAACGTGTACGCACGACCGCATCGTACCGCTCGGCTAGCCGAGCGCATCGCACCTCTTATAGTACCCAACCGACCGGACAAGCGGTCGGCGACGCACGGTCTTATGCACGGCCGCTTATGGGCGCGGTCGTCGATAGACCGAGGCGCGCGGGACTTAGCCGCTGGAAGCGATGTACCGCCGCGGCGAGCGAACACCGGACGTTTCGTCGCCGAAGACGTCTAACGATGTAAATCACCCTCCGTGCGAGAGTCGACGACTTCTCCGCTTCAATAGCGAGAAGAACGACCGACGTGCATCGCAACGATCACGGTCCGTGTTTCATATACGTTCGAGAAGCCGTACGGGGCGTACGAGACACGAGTAACGTGTACGCACGACCGCATCGTACCGCTCGGCTAGCCGAGCGCACCGCACCTCTTATAGTACCCAACCGACCGGACAAGCGGTCGGCGACGCACGGTCTTATGCACGGCCGCTTATGGGCGCGAACGTCGATAGACCGAGGCGCGCGGGACTTAGCCGCTGGAAGCGAGGTACCGCCGCGGCGTGTTGCTTTGACTGAGTCGACAAGGCACACAGGGGATA
>NW_012060837.1:0-789 GCF_000956235.1 Wasmannia auropunctata | reverse complement strand
TATCCCCTGTGTGCCTTGTCGACTCAGTCGATCGCGCGGGGGAATGAGTCGAGAGCCGGGGCGGAAATCTTTGAAAAACCATCGGGCGACGAAGACGAGAGAAACACCCGCCACCGATGCGATAAATCACAAGTCGGCGGGGGGTTTCGTCTCACGGTGTCTCCGGGCCCTCCAGCGCGCGAGCGACTCTCGGCGAGTCGCCGCGGCGTTGTAGGTTACCACCGGTTCGCGCCGGCCGACGCCGCCGAATCCGAAAGGGCACAGGCACGGTGCTTGAACACCGGCCGCGGGCCTCCCTCGGATCGTTGGCGCGCCAACGCCTCGCTCCTCGCTCGCAGAGCACCGCCGGCGCGCGCGTACGCGCGCCTGGGCGGTGTGACCGGAGGGGATCTCGCGTGCGGTCGATCTCGACACTCGTCGTCCACGGTCCCAGACGCAACGTTGCAACGAACGTTGTGGCGTGGTCGATCGAGTGAGAGAGAGCGGCGCGCGGATCGTCACCTGCCGTTCGACACGATTCCTCTCTCCAAATATATGCGGCTCTTATCCTCCTGTCTCTCGCGTGCAACGTCTCGTACGTGCGTTGCGCGAAGCGGCGCGCGTGTCGCGGCTCACGGAGTGCGTGACTCGCGCGAGCGGAACGCGGCGCCGAACGAGATTACCTCGTCCTTGCTTCAGCATCGTGACACGGCACAAGCGCGCGCGAGAACATAGAGATAGGCGCGCTCTCGGCTAGCTCGGATTGCGTGCGCGTCGTTGACACGCGCGCTCTCCAATATCGTCCGTCAA
>NW_012060835.1:0-607 GCF_000956235.1 Wasmannia auropunctata | reverse complement strand
TATTTCAAAATATTTGCAATTTTAATTACTCGATTCGCTCCTCTGCTAAAAGATTATTTTTAGTAAAATTCTTAAAGTAGTAGAATGTATACTGTGCTTTACTCATCTCTACATCCTTTATGTATCTTATAGGAAAGTTGTTCAATTTAGTCTAATTGATGTTAAATAAAAGTCTTCATTTTATCATTTATGTAGTACATATACATTATATACTGCGACCGCACTCACGAGCGTGGTGCAACTTCGTCGCTCGTCCGACCCGCGTAATTCCGCGAAAACGATAAAAGGAAATCTAATGCGCGATTAACCGTAACTCAGGCATCTCGCCTATCGAAAACGGGAATAAAGTTGGGCGCCAGGCACGTTATAGAGAGTGCCTCTCTACTGAAAAATCTCGCTGTTCGGAAATCTAATGACTCAAGAGAGAATTAATCACGCGATCAGGTGCGACTTCAATACGGCGGTCGGACAAGGACGGCGATAACCGGTTGCTCAGTTACGAGAATGGTAAAGGGGGTGATTCGAGGGAAAACGGTCAAGGTTCGGGGAGCGAGAATAGGCTGAAAGAATCGACAGTAATTAGTAACAATAAGAAAATAACAAGTAT
>NW_012060834.1:0-432 GCF_000956235.1 Wasmannia auropunctata | reverse complement strand
TAGTGACGTATCAAGTACTTAGTCCGCATCAATCTGATACTCGTATCAATTAATTTAACGGTGTAAACTAGGCCACTGTAAATACTTAGTTCGTTTTCAATCGGATTAAATACGTCACGGCTGCATTAGGTTAAAGTTGCTTTAAGATTAAAATTAGAATTAGAAGTTTTGTGAAATGAAAAATCTAAAAACCTATCTTAACTTATTTCGAAATAAATCGGTGTAAACAGTGACGTATCAAGTACTTAGTTCGCACCAACCTGATACTCGTATCAATTAATTTAACGGTGTAAACTAGGCCACTGCCCAATCAGCACACAATGTTTGAAAAAATATTTTTAAAAATATTAAAAAAATATTTAAAAAACATTTTTAAAAACATTTAAATAATGGGTTAAGTGCTCTTTTTTTCATTAAAAAAACGTTTATTTA
>NW_012060833.1:0-570 GCF_000956235.1 Wasmannia auropunctata | reverse complement strand
TACATTATACGAAGTGAATGGTAGAAACGCCGCGAACGCAAGGATACGACATTTCCGAGCTTCAAACGGCGAGAATCGACGTTTGAGCGGTGGAACCGTCGCGGCGCTCGGATCCGGCGGTTCGGCGCTTTCGCACGTCGAGATTCGACGTTTTGAATGGTAGAAACCGCCGCGAACGCAAGGATACGACGTTTCCGAGCTTCAAACGGCGAGAATCGACGTTTGAGCGGTGGGAACGTCGCGGGCGCTCGGATCCGGCGGTTCGGCGCTTCGCACGTCGAGATTCGACGTTTGAATGGTAGAAACGCCGCGAACGCAAGGATACGACGTTTCCGAGCTTCAAACGGCGAGAATCGACGTTTGAGCGGTGGGAACGTCGCGGGCGCTCGGATCCGGCGGTTCGGCGCTTCGCACGTCGAGAATTCGACGTTTGAATGGTAGAAACGCCGCGAACGCAAGGATACGACGTTTCCGATCTTCAAACGGCGAGAATCGACGTTTAGAGCGGTAGGGAACGGTCGACGGGCGCTCGGATCCGGCGGTTCGGCGCTTCGCACGTCGAGATTCGAC
>NW_012060832.1:0-680 GCF_000956235.1 Wasmannia auropunctata | reverse complement strand
TGTGTTGCTTTCGCCGCGATTACCTCCGGCGCCGAAAATTCTTCGCTATCGGGGCGAACGGACGACGGGGGTGCACGGGGGTGGTAGGGTGGCCGAATAAACGTGCGGGCGCGCCGAATCCCGACGTAACATTAACGGGTCGCTAGCGGGAAGCGTCGAACGGCCAGGTTTACCTCCGGACCCGACCGAGCCGAAAATTTTCTAAGTACCCGCGCGGCGTGTTGCTTTACGTCGTCGGCGTGTTGCTTTCGCCGCGATTACCTCCGGCGCCGAAAATTCTTCGCTATCGGGGCGAACGGACGACGGGGTGACACGGGTGGTAGGTGGCCGAATAAACGTAGCGGGCGCGCGAAGTCGACGTAACAGGTTAAGGCGGCTAGCGGGAAGCGTCGAACGGCCAGGTTTACCTCCTGACCCGACCGAGCCGAAAATTTTCTAAGTCCCGCGCGGCGTGTTGCTTTCGCGCGGCGTGTTGCTTTCGCCGCGATTACCTCCGGCGCCGAAAATTCTTCGCTATCGGGGCGAACGGACGACGAGGGTGCACGGGGGTGGTACGGGTGGCCCGAATAAACGTGCCGGGTCACGCGAATCGACGTAATAATTAAGGGGGCTAAGCGGGGAAGCGTCGATCGGACTAGTTTACCTCGGACCCGACCGAGCCGAAAATTTTCTAAGTCCCA
>NW_012060831.1:0-552 GCF_000956235.1 Wasmannia auropunctata | reverse complement strand
TTCCCCTGTGTGCCTTGTCGACTCAGTACGGCGAGAATCGACGTTTGAGCGGTGGGAAACGTCGCGGGCGCTCGGATCCGGCGGTTCCGCGCTTCGCACGTCGAGATTCGACGTTTGAATGGTGGAAACGCCGCGAACGCAAGGATACGACGTTTCCGAGCTTCAAACGGCGAGAATCGACGTTTGAGCGGTGGGAACGTCGCGGGCGCTCGGATCCGGCGGTTCCGCGCTTCGCACGTCGAGATTCGACGTTTGAATGGTGGAAACGCCGCGAACGCAAGGATACGACGTTTCCGAGCTTCAAACGGCGAGAATCGACGTGTGAGCGGTGGGAACGTCGCGGGCGCTCGGATCCGGCGGTTCCGCGCTTCGCACGTCGAGATTCGACGTTTGAATGGTGGAAACCCGCGAACGCAAGGATACGACGTTTCCGAGCTTCAAACGGCGAGAATCGACTTGAGCTGTGTGAACGTCGCGGGCGCTCGGATCCGGCGGTTCCGCGCTTCGCACGTCGAGATTCGACGACTGAGTCGACAAGGCACACAGGGGATA
>NW_012060829.1:0-300 GCF_000956235.1 Wasmannia auropunctata | reverse complement strand
TTCGGCCACCCTACCACCCCCGTGCACCCCCGTCGTCCGTTCGCCCCGATAGCGAAGAATTTTCGGCGCCGGAGGTAATCGCGGCGAAAGCAACACGCCGCGCGAAAGCAACACGCCGCGCGGGACTTAGAAAATTTTCGGCTCCGGCGGGTCCCCGGAGGTTAAACCTGGCCCGTTTCGACCGCTTCCCCGCTAGCGACCCTTAATGTTAACGTCGATTCGCGCGCCCGACTACGTTTATTCGGCCACCCTACCACCCCCGTGCACCCCCGTCGTCCGTTCGCCCCGATAGCGAAGAAA
>NW_012060828.1:0-789 GCF_000956235.1 Wasmannia auropunctata | reverse complement strand
TGGCCACCCGAGTGCCCCCGTGCACCCCCGTCGTCCGTTCGCCTCGATAGCGGAGAATTTTGGCGCCGGAGGTAAAACGCGGCGAAAGAAACACGCCGCGCGAAAAGCAACACGCCGCGCGTGACTTAGAAAATTTTCGGCTCCTGTGGGGTCCGGAGGTAACCTGGCCGATCGACGGCTTCCCCGAATAGCGTCCTTAATATTACGTCGATTCGCTTGCCCGCACGTCTATTGGCCACCCGAGTGCCCCCGTGCACCCCCGTCGTCCGTACGCCTCGATAGCGGAGAATTTTTGGCGCCGGAGGTAAACGCGGCGAAAGCAACACGCCGCGCGAAAGCAACCCGCCGCGCGAGACTTAGAAATTTCGGGTCGGTCCGGAGGTAAACCTAGGTCCGATACGACGCTTCGCATCCCCGACTGTAGTCCCTTTATATTACGTCGATTCGCGTGCCCGCACGTCTATTCGGCTACCCGAGTGCCCCCGTGCACCCCCGTCGTCCGTTCGCCACGATAGCGGAAAAATTTTCGGCGCCGGAGGTAAAACGCGGCGAAAGCAACACGCCGCGCGAAAGCAACACGCCGCGCGGGACTTAGAAAATTTTCGGGTCGGGTCCGGAGGTAAACCTGGCCGATCGACCGCTTCGCTTCCCCGCTGGCGCCCTTAATATTACGTCGATTCCGTGCCCACACGTCTATTCGGCCACCCGAGTGCCCCGTGCACCCCGTCATCCGTTCGCCACGATAGCGGAGAATTTTCGGCGCCGGAGGTAAACGCGGCGAAAGCAACA
>NW_012060827.1:0-747 GCF_000956235.1 Wasmannia auropunctata | reverse complement strand
TATCCCCTGTGTGCCTTGTCGACTCAGTTGTTTCTTTCGCGCGGAGTGTTGCTTTCGCCGCGTTTACCTCCGGCGCCGAAAATTTTCCGCTATCGAGGCGAACGGACGACGGGGTTGCACGGGGGCACTCGGGTGGCCGAATAGACATGCGGGCACGCGAATCGACGTAATATTAAGGGCGCCAGCGGGGATGCGAAGCGTCGATCGGCCAGGTTTACCTCCGGACCCGACCCGAAAATTTTCTAAGTCTCGCGCGGCGTGTTGCTTTTCGCGCGGCGTGTTGCTTTCGCCGCGTTTACCTCCGGCGCCGAAAATTCTCCGCTATCGAGGCGAACGGTCGACGGGGGTGCACGGGGGCACTTGAGTGGCCGAACAGACGTGCGGACACGCGAATCGACGTAATATTAAAGGCGCTAGCGGGAAGCGTCGATCGGCCAGGTTTACCTCCGGACCCGACCCGTAAAATTTTCTAAGTCCCGCGCGGCGTGTTGCTTTCGCGCGGCGTGTTGCTTTCGCCGCGTTTACCTCCGGCGCCAAAAATTCTCCGCTATCAAGGCGAACGGACGACGGGGGTGCACGGGGGCACTCGGGTGGCCAAACTAGACGTGCGGGCACGCGAATCGACGTAATATTAAGGACGCTAGCGGGAAGCGTCGATCGGCCAGGTTTACCTCCGGACCCGACAGAGCCTAAAATTTTAAGTCCCGCGCGGCGTGTTGCTTTTGCCGCGTTTACCTCCGGCGCCGA
>NW_012060826.1:0-530 GCF_000956235.1 Wasmannia auropunctata | reverse complement strand
GTTCGCGGCGTTTCCACCATTCAAACGTCGAATCTCGACGTGCGAAGCGCGGAACCGCCGGATCCGAGCGCCCGCGACGTTCCCACCGCTCAAACGTCGATTCTCGCCGTTTTGAAGCTCGGAAACGGTACGTATCCTTGCGTTCGTCGGCGGTTTCCTACCACTTCAAACGTACGAATACTCGACGTGCGAAGCGCGGACCGCCGGATCCGGAGCGCCCGCGACGTTCCCACCGCTCAAACGTCGATTCTCGCCGTTTGATGCTCGGAAACGTCGTATCCTTGCGTTCGCGGCGTTTCCACCATTCAAACGTCGAATCTCGACCGTAGCCGAAGCGCGGAACCGTCCGGATCCGAGCGCCGCGACGTTCCCACCGCTACAACGTCGATTCTCGTCCGTTAGAGCTCGGAAACGTCGTATCCTTGCGTTCGCGGCGTTTCCACCATTCAAACGTCGAATCTCGACGTGCGAACGCGCGGAACCGCCGGATCCGAGTGCCCGCGACGTTCCCACCGCTCAAACGTCGATTC
>NW_012060825.1:0-418 GCF_000956235.1 Wasmannia auropunctata | reverse complement strand
TATTCGCGTGCCCGCACGTTTATTCGGCCACCCTAGTCGCCCCGTGCCACCCCCGACGTCCGTTCCGCCTCGATAGACGGTAGTATTTCGGCGCCGGAGGTAATCGCGGCGAAAGCGAACGACGGCCGCGCGGGACTTAGAAAATTTTCGGCTCGGTCGGGTCCGGAGGTAAACCTGGCCGATCTACGCTTCCCCGCTAAAGACCCTTAATGTTACGTCGAATTACGCGTGCCCGCGAACGTTTATTCGGCCACCCTTAGTGCCCCCGTGCACCCCCGTCGTCCGTTCGACCTCGATAGCGGAGAATTTTCGGCGCCGGTAGGTAAATCGCGGCGAAAGCAACACGCCGCGCGAAAGCAACACGCCGCGCGGGACTTAGAAAAATTTCGGCTCGGTCGGAGTCCGGAGGTAAACCTGG
>NW_012060824.1:0-388 GCF_000956235.1 Wasmannia auropunctata | reverse complement strand
TGTGTGCCTTGTCGACTCAGTTCGACGTAATATTAATGGCGCCAGCGGGGAAGCGAAGCGTCGATCGGCCAGGTTTACCTCCGGACCCGATCCGAAAATTTTCTAAGTCTCGCGCGGCGTGTTGCTTTTCGCCGCGTTTACCTCCGGCGCCGAAAATTCTCCGCTATCGTGGCGAACGGACGGCGGGGGTGCACGGGGGCACTCGGGTGGCCGAATAGACGTGCGGCACGGAAATCGACGTAATATTAAGGGCGCCAGCGGGGAAGCGAAGCGTCCGATCGGCCAGGTTTACCTCCGGACCCGACCCGAAAATTTTCTAAGTCCCGCGCGGCGTGTTGCTTTCGCGCGGCGTGTTGTCTTTTCCGCGTTTACCTCCGGCGCCGGAAAA
>NW_012060823.1:0-411 GCF_000956235.1 Wasmannia auropunctata | reverse complement strand
TGGCGCCCTTAATATTACGTCGAATCGCGTGACCGCACGTCTATTCGGCCACCTGAGTGCCCCCGTGCACCCCCGTCGACCGTTCGCCTCGATAGCGGAAAATTTTTGGCGCCGGAGGTAAACGCGGCCGAAAGCAAACGCCGCGCGAAAGCAACACGACCGCGCGGGACTTAGAAATTTCGGGTCGGGTCCGGAGGTAACCAGGCCGATCGACGCTTCCCCGCTAGCGCCCTTAATATTACGTCGATTCGCGTGCCCGCACGTCTGTTCGGCCACTCAAGTGCCCCCGTGCACCCCCGTCGACCGTTCGCCTCGATAGCGGAGAATTTTCGGCGCCGGAGGTAAACGCGGCGAAAGCAACACCTCCGCCCGCGAAAGCAACCTACGCCGCGCGAAAGTACTAACACAACC
>NW_012060822.1:0-349 GCF_000956235.1 Wasmannia auropunctata | reverse complement strand
GGCCGAATAAACGTGCGGGCGCGCGAATCGACGTAACATTAAGGGCGCTAGCGGGGAAGCGTCGAACGGCCAGGTTTACCTCCGGACCCGACCGAGCCGAAAATTTTCTAAGTCCCGCGCGGCGTGTTGCTTTCGCGCGGCGTGTTGCTTTCGCCGCGATTACCTCCGGCGCCGAAAATTCTTCGCTATCCGGGGCGAACGGACGACGGGGTGCACGGGGTGGTAGGGTGGCCGAATAAACGTGCGGGCACGCGAATCGGCGTAACAATAAGGGGGCTAGCGGGGAAGCGTCGATCGGCCAGGTTTACCTCCGGACCCGACCGAGCCGAAAATTTTCTAAGTCCCGCGA
>NW_012060821.1:0-417 GCF_000956235.1 Wasmannia auropunctata | reverse complement strand
TACTAGTCATTGCGATAGTAATCCTGCTCAGTACGAGAGGAACCGCAGGTTCGGACATTTGGTTCACGCACTCGGTCGAGCGGCCGGTGGTGCGAAGCTACCATCCGTGGGATTATGCCTGAACGCCTCTAAGGCCGTATCCTCTCTAGTCAAAGGTGGCAATGATATCTCTAGGAGTCTCGTGAGTCGAAAGGCTCAAAACAATGTGACACTTACCTACTAGGCGGCCGGTCCACGGGCCGGTCGTCGCACGAGCCCGGTTTGCCGTACGGCGCCATCGCCCGTCGTCGGGATCTCACCGCTACGACGGCACGGCGTCAAACGGTCGAACATGAGTTTCGCGAGTTCGATGTCGAGACTCGGAATCGTCTGTAGACGACTTAGGTACCTGGCGGGGTGTTGTACTCGGTAGAGCAA
>NW_012060820.1:0-405 GCF_000956235.1 Wasmannia auropunctata | reverse complement strand
TGACGTAATATTAAGGGCGCCAGCGGGGAAGCGAAGCGTCGATCGGCCAGGTTTACCACCGGACCCGACCCGAAAATTTTCTAAGTCTCGCGCGGCGTGTTGCTTTCGCGCGGCGTGTTGCTTTCGCCCGCGTTTACCTCCGGCGTCCGAAATTCTCCGCTAGTCGAGGCGAACGGTCGACGGGGTGCACGGGGCACTTGAGTGGCCGAACAGACGTGACGGGCACGCGAATCGACGTTAAGTAGTTAAGGCGCGTAGCGGGAAGCGTCGATCGGCCAGGTTTGCCTCCGGACCCGACCCGAAAATTTTCTAAGTCCCGCGCGGCGTGTTGCTTTCGCGCGGCGTGTTGCTTTCGCAGCGTTTACCTCCGGCGACCGAAAATTCTATCGTATAACTTCGTATAAT
>NW_012060819.1:0-765 GCF_000956235.1 Wasmannia auropunctata | reverse complement strand
TCGAGGCGAACGGACGACGGGAGTGCACGGAGTTACTCGGGTGACCGAATGGACTTGCGGGCACGCGAATCGACGTAATATTAAGGGCGCTAGCGGGGAAGCGTCGATCCGCGAGGTTTACCTCCGGACCCGACAGAGCCGAAAATTTTCTAAGTCCCGCGCGGCGTGTTGCTTTATCCCCTGTGTGCCTTGTCGACTCAGTCTCCGGCGCCGAAAATTCTCCGCTACCGAGGCGAACGGACGACGGGGGTGCAAGGGGGCACTCGGGTGGCCGAATAGACGTGCGGGCACGCGAATCGACGTAATATTAAAGGCGCCAGCGGGAAAGCGAAGCGTCGATCGGCCAGGTCTACCTCCGGACCCGACCCGAAAATTTTCTATGTCCCGCGCAACGTGTTCCTTTCGCGCGGCGTGTTGCTTTCGCCGCGTTTACCTCCGGCGCCGAAAATTTTCCGCTATCGAGGCGAACGGACGACGGAGGTGCACAGGGGCACTCGGGTGGTCGAATAGACGTGCGGGCACGCGAATCGACGTAATATTAAGGGCGCTAGCGCGGAAGCGTCGATCGGCCAAGTGTACCTACGGACCCGACACCGAAAATTTTTTTAAGCCCGCGCGGCGTGTTGCTTTCGCCGCGTTTACCTCCGGCGCCGAAAATTCTCCGCTATCGAGGCGAACGGACGACGGGGGTGCACGGGGGCATTCGGGTGGCCGAATAGACGTGCGGGCACGCGAAACTGAGTCGACAAGGCACACAGGGGGATA
>NW_012060818.1:0-488 GCF_000956235.1 Wasmannia auropunctata | reverse complement strand
TGTGTGCCTTGTCGACTCAGTTCGCCTCGATAGCGGAGAATTTTCGGCGCCGTAGGTAAACGCGGCGAAAGCAACACGCCGCGCAAAAGCAACACACCGCGCGGGACTTAGAAAATTTTCGGGTCGAGTCCGGAGGTACACCTGGCCGATCGACGCTTCCGCGCTAGCGCCCTTAATATTTCGTCGATTCGCGTGCCCGCACGTCTATTCGACCACCCGAGTGCCCCCGTGCACCTCCGTCGTCCGTTCGCCTCGATAGCGGAAAATTTTCGGCGCCGGAGGTAAACGCGGCGAAAGCAACACGCCGCGCGAAAGGAACACGTTGCGCGAGACATAGAAAATTTTCGGGTCGGGTCCAGAGGTAGACCTGGTCCGATCGACGCTTCGCTTCCCCGCTGGCGCCTTTAATATTACGTCGGATTCGCGTGCCCGCACGTCTATTCGGCCACCCGAGTGCCCCCGTGCACCCCCGTCGTCCGTTCGCCTCA
>NW_012060817.1:0-304 GCF_000956235.1 Wasmannia auropunctata | reverse complement strand
TGTGTGCCTTGTCGACTCAGTCGCTCGGATCCGGCGGTTCCGCGCTTCGCACGTCGAGATTCGACGTTTGAATGGTGGAAACGCCGCGAACGCAAGGATACGACGTTTCCTCGCTTCAAACGGCGAAGAATCGACGTTTGAGCGGTGGGAACGTCGCGGGCGCTCGGATCCGGCGGTTCCGCGCTTCGCACGTCGAGATTCGACGTTTGAATGGTGGAAACGCCGCGAACGCAAGGATACGACGTTTCCTCGCTTCAAACGGCGAGAATCGACGTTTGAGCGGCGGAACGTCGCGGGCGCTCGG
>NW_012060816.1:0-333 GCF_000956235.1 Wasmannia auropunctata | reverse complement strand
TTTTATGTCTATTTCAATCCTGTAAAAGCGATTTTAATTCCGTTCAGTATTTTCGAAGTTATCGTTCCAACTGCAATTGTCGGTAATTCCCGACCATTCAGCATCCTCTTAAGGGAATCCTAAACCCGAGATCAAACTCCAAAAATTCGCTGTTTTACCGACGATTTGTGAGTATGTATGCGTGCGATATTGATGTAATAGTGTATAGTGATGTGTTCATATTTACTACCATATCGATATCTCACGCACACATCGTAACAAATTTTCAAGAACGTACAGCTTTTTTATTAGGCATCCAAGCGTAATTTTATGAACTCAACATTGTTTGCACAT
>NW_012060815.1:0-883 GCF_000956235.1 Wasmannia auropunctata | reverse complement strand
GTAAACCTGGCCGATCGACGCTTCGCTTCCCCGCTGGCGCCCTCAATATTACGTCGATTCGCGTGCCCGCACGTCTGTTCGGCCACTCAAGTGCCCCCGTGCACCCCCGTCGACCGTTCGCCTCGATAGCGGAGAATTTTCGGCGCCGGAGGTAAACGCGGCGAAAGCAACACTCCGCGCCGAAAGCCAACACGCCGCGTCGGGACTTAGAAATTTTCGGGTACGGTCCGGACGGTAATCCTGGCCGATCGTACCGCTTCGCTTCCCCGCTGGCGTCCCTTAATATTACGTCGATTTCCGTGCCCGAACGTCTATTCGGCCACCCGAGTGCCCCCGTGCACCCCCGTCGTCCGTTCGCCACGATAGCGGAGAATTTTCGGCGCCGGAGGTAAACGCGGCGAAAGCAACACTCCGCGCGAAAGCACACGCCGCGCGGGACTTAGTAAATTTCGGTCGGGTCCGGATGTAAACCTTGGCCGAATTCGACGCTTCGCTTCCCCGCTGGCGCCCTCAAGTATTACGGTGATTCGCGTGCCCGCACGTCTGTTCGGCCATTCAAGTGCCCCCGTGCACCCCCGTCCGACCGTTCGCCTCGATAGCGGAGAATTTTCGGCGTTGGAGGTAAACGCGGCGAAAGCAACACGCCGCGCGAATGCAACACGCCACGCGGGACTTAGAAATTTCGGGTCGGGTCCGGAGGTAAACCTGGCCGATCGACGCTTCCCGCTAGCGCCCTTAATATTACGTCGATTCGCGTGCCCGCACGTCTATTCGGCCACGCGAGTGCCCCCGTGCACCCCCGTCGACCGTTCGCCTCGATAGCGGAGAATTTTCGGCGTCGGAGGTAAACGCGGCGAAAGCAACACGCCGCGCGAAAGCAACA
>NW_012060814.1:0-817 GCF_000956235.1 Wasmannia auropunctata | reverse complement strand
TATCCCCTGTGTGCCTTGTCGACTCAGTTCTGACCGAGCGCTAACCTGACCGAGCGCGAGCCCGACGGGTCAGGCGAGGTACTTGGCCGCGGAGCGCCTGTCGGCCCCGTCGGCGAAAGCAACACGCGGCGAGAAAGCAACACGCCGCGAGGGACTTAGAAAATTTTCGGCTCGGTCGGGTCCGGAGGTAAACCTGGCCGATCTACGCTTCCCCGCTAAAGCCCTTAATGTTACGTCGATTCGCGTGCCCGCACGTTTATTCGGCCACCCTAGTGCCCCCGTGCACCCCCGTCGTCCGTTCGCCTCGATAGCGGAGAATTTTCGGCGCCGGAGGTAATCGCGGCGAAAGCAACACGCCGCGCGAAAGCAACACGCCGCGCGGGACTTAGAAAAAATTTCGGCTCGGTCGGATCCGGAGGTAAACCTGGCCGATCTACGCTTCCCGCTAAAGCCCTTAATCCCGTTACGTCGATCCGTCGTCGCCGCACGTTTATTTCGGCCACCCTAGTGCCCCCGTGCACCCCCGTCGTCCGTTCGCCTCGTTAGCGAAGAATTTTCGGCGCCGGAGGTAATCGCGGCGAAAGCAACACGCCGCGCGAAAGCAACACGCCGCGCGGGACTTAGAAAAATTTCGGCTCGGTCGGATCCGGAGGTAAACCTGGCCGATCTACGCTTCCCCGCTAAAGCCCTTAATGTTACGTCGATTCGCGTGCCCGCACGTTTATTCGGCCACCCTAGTACCCCGTGCACCCCGTCGTCCGGTTCGCCCCGGATAGCGAAGAATTTTCGGCGCCGGAGGTAATCGCGGCGAAAGCAA
>NW_012060813.1:0-801 GCF_000956235.1 Wasmannia auropunctata | reverse complement strand
TATCCCCTGTGTGCCTTGTCGACTCAGTCGGCGTTTCTACCATTCAAACGTCGAATCTCGACGTGCGAAACGCGGAACCGCCGGATCCGAGCGCCCGCGACGTTTCCACCGCTCAAACGTCGATTCTCGCCGTTTGAAGCCTCGGAAACGTCGTATCCTTGCGTTCGCGGCGTTTCTTACCACTTCAAACGTACGAATACTCGACGTGCGAAGACGCGGAACCGCCGGATCCGAGCGCCCGCGACGTTCCCACCGCTCAAACGTCGATTCTCGCCGTTTGAAGCTCGGAAACGTCGTATCCTTGCGTTCGCGGCGTTTCTACCATCAAACGTCGAATCTCGACGTGCGAAGCGCGGAACCGCCGGATCCGAGCGCCCGCGACGTTCCCACCGTTTCAAAACGTCGATTCTACGCCGTTTGAAGTCTCGGTAAACGTCGTATCCTTGCGTTCGCGGCGTTTCCACCATTCAAACGTCGAATCTCGACGTGCGAACCGCGGAACCGCCGGATCCGAGCGCCCGCGACGTTCCCACCGCTCAAACGTCGACTTCTCGCCGTTTCGTAAGCTCGGAAACGTCGTGTCCTTCGTCGTTCGTCGGCGGTTTCCTACCCACTTCAAACGTACGAATACTCGACGTGCGAAGACGCGGAACCGCCGGATCCGAGCGCCCGCGACGTTCCCACCGCTCAAACGTCGATTCTCGCCGTTTGAAGCTCGGAAACGTCGTATCCTTGCGTTCGCGGCGTTTCCACCATTCAAACGTCGAATCTCGACGTGCAAAGCGCGGCACCGCCGGATCC
>NW_012060812.1:0-301 GCF_000956235.1 Wasmannia auropunctata | reverse complement strand
CAAATTGAAGGTAAAAATTCACTCTTTCGAATGCAGTTAACTGCATTTGTGTGCGATTTTTAGTTTATGCCATAAAACCTTTTAAATTTAGTACACATTTTTGGAGATTTGACGCATTTTCATTTGGATCTATGTAATTACATAAAAAATAAATAGGATCGTTTTCTAAAGTGCCGATCTGAAAAGTAGAGATTTCAAGTTGTAAAATGCTTTTTTGAACATTTCGATATGATCATTTTTGACGAAGTTACACTTATTTAAAGCTTGTCTATTTTAAAATTACAGAATACATATACCAAAA
>NW_012060811.1:0-349 GCF_000956235.1 Wasmannia auropunctata | reverse complement strand
CGACTCAGTAATGGTGGAAAACGCCGCGAACGCAAAGGATACGACGTTTCCGAGCTTCAAACGGCGAGAATCGAACGTTTGAGCGTGGGAACGTCGCGGGCGCTCGGATCCGGCGGTTCCGCGCTTCGCACGTCGAGATTCGACGTTTGAATGGTGGAAACGCCGCGAACGCAAGGATACGACGTTTCCGAGCTTCAAACGGCGAGAATCGACGTTTGAGCGGTGGGAACGTCGCGGGCGCTCGGATTTGGCGGTTCCGCGCTTCGCACGTCGAGATTCGACGTTTGGAATGGGTAGAAACGCCGCGAACGCAAGGATACGACGTTTCCGAGCTTCAAACGGCGAGATA
>NW_012060810.1:0-307 GCF_000956235.1 Wasmannia auropunctata | reverse complement strand
TATCCCCTGTGTGCCTTGTCGACTCAGTCACGGGGGCACTCGGGTGGCCGAATAGACGTGCGGGCACGGAAATCGACGTAATATTAAGGGCGCCAGCGGGGAAGCGAAGCGTCGATCGGACAGGTTTACCTCCGGACCCGACAGAGCCAAAAATTTTCTAAGTCACGCGCGGCGTGTTGCTTTCGCGCGGCGTGTTGCTTTCGCCGCGTTTACCTCCGACGACGAAAATTCTCCGCTATCGAGGCGAACGGTCGACGGGGATGCACGGGGGCACTCGGGTGGCCGAATAGACGTGCGGGCACGCGAA
>NW_012060809.1:0-338 GCF_000956235.1 Wasmannia auropunctata | reverse complement strand
TATCCCCTGTGTGCCTTGTCGACTCAGTTTCGAAGACCCGAGGACATGTATATAATTTTTATAAAGCATAGAAATGTTTCTAAAAATGCAATTTCTCACTTCGAATAGTCGAGGATATGTATATAATGCTTCTAAAGCCAAGAAATTTTTCTCTAAAAATGCAATCTTTCACTCCGAGGGATTGAGGATGTGCATATTATTTTTTGAAAAGCAATAAAAATTTTTGTAAATATAATCTGTTACTTCGAACACTCGAGGACATGTATATAATGTTTTAAAAGCTAAGGAATAGTTCTAAATATGTAATCTGTCACTTCGAAGACTTGAGGACATCTGTA
>NW_012060808.1:0-377 GCF_000956235.1 Wasmannia auropunctata | reverse complement strand
TACCCACATTTACTTGGATAACTGTGGTAATTCTAGAGCTAATACATGCAAAACAGAGTCCCGACCAGTGATGGAAGGGTACGCTTTTATTAGATCAAAACCAATCGGTGGCGGGCGGTCTCCGTCCGTCCACCGTTTATTTTGGTGACTCTGAATAACTTTGTGCTGATCGCACGGTCCTAGCACCGGCGACGCATCTTTCAAATGTCTGCCTTATCAACTGTCGATGGTAGGTTCTGCGCCTACCATGGTTGTAACGGGTAACGGGGAATCAGGGTTCGATTCCGGAGAGGGAGCCTGAGAAACGGCTACCACATCCAAGGAAGGCAGCAGGCGCGCAAATTACCCACTCCCGGCACGGGGAGGTAGTGACGAAA
>NW_012060807.1:0-432 GCF_000956235.1 Wasmannia auropunctata | reverse complement strand
TATCCCCTGTGTGCCTTGTCGACTCAGCGTTTGAAGCTCGGAAACGTCGTATCCTTGCGTTCGCGGCGTTTCTACCATTCAAACGTCGAATCTCGACGTGCGAAGCGCCGAACCGCCGGATCCGAGCGCCCGCGACCGTTCCCACCGCTCCTAAACGTCGATTCTCGCCGTTTGAAGCTCGGAAACGTCGTATCCTTGCGTTCGCGGCGTTTCTACCATTCAAACGTCGAATCTCGACGTGCGAAGCGCCGAACCGCCGGATCCGAGCGCCCGCGACGTTCCCACCGCTCAAACGTCGATTCTCGCCGTTTGAAGCTCGGAAACGTCGTATCCTTGCGTTCGCGGCGTTTCCACCATTCAAACGTCGAATCTCGACGTGCGAAGCGCGGAACCGCCGGATCCGAGCGCCCGCGACGTTACGTAATAACTTCG
>NW_012060806.1:0-337 GCF_000956235.1 Wasmannia auropunctata | reverse complement strand
CAGACGTGTGCTCTTCCGATCTTATATATATATATATTACTACTACTATTATTTTAAATAAAATTTAAAGGCATTACAAGATTATTCGTTGATACATATTATTTTAAAGTTATTAGTGAATACATGTATATTTAATCTTTTTAATTTACATAAAATAATTACTATTAATAATAATGTATTGTTAGCATGAATTGCATGTATTATATTTCCTTGAGTTTATATATAAAAAACGGGCGCGCCAAGTATGCTGCTGCTGGAGATTTCTTCCTATCTTTGATTTTTCTGTCACGTAATTTGCTACTTGTTAAGATCGGAAGAGCACACGTCTGAACTCCAG
>NW_012060805.1:0-829 GCF_000956235.1 Wasmannia auropunctata | reverse complement strand
TGGCGAAAGCAACACGCCGCGCGAAAGCAACACGCCGCGCGGGACTTAGAAAATTTTCGGCTCGGTCGGGTCCGGAGGTAAACCTGGCCGATCGACGCTTCCCCGCTAGCCCCCTTAACTATACGTCGATTACGGCGCGCCCGCGGACGTTTAGTTGGCCACCCTACCACCCCCGTGCACCCCCGTCGTCCGTTCGCCCCCGATAGCGAAGAATTTTCGGCGCCGGAGGTAATCGCGGCGAAAAGCAACACGCCGCGCGAAAGCAACACGCCGCGCGGGACTTAGAAAATTTTCGGCTCGGTCGGGTCCGGAGGTAAACCTGGCCGATCGACGCTTCCCCGCTAGACCCCTTTAATATTAACGTCGATTCGCGACGCCCGACTACGTTTACTTCGGCCACCCTACCACCCCCCGTGCACCCCCGTCGTCCGTTCGCCCCGATAGCGAAGAATTTTCGGCGCCGGAGGTACACTTGGCCAAAGCAACACGCCGCGGCGGTACCTCGCTTCCAGCGGCTAAGTCCCGCGCGCCTCGGTCTATCGACGTTCGCGCCCATAAGCGGCCGTGCATAAACCGTGCGTCGCCGACCGCTTGTCCGGTCGGTTGGGTACTATAAGAGGTGCGGTGCGCTCGGCTAGCCGAGCGGTACGATGCGGTCGTGCGTACACGTTACTCGTGTCTCGTACGCCCCGTACGGCTTCTCGAACGTATATGAAACACGGACCGTGATCGTTGCGATGCACGTCGGTCGTTCTTCTCGCTATTGAAGCGGAGAAGTCGTCGACTCTCGCACGGAGGGTGACTGAGTCGACAAGGCACACAGGGGATA
>NW_012060804.1:0-521 GCF_000956235.1 Wasmannia auropunctata | reverse complement strand
TATCCCCTGTGTGCCTTGTCGACTCAGTTCAGGGTCTGGCTCTTCTCCGATTATTCACGGTGTTTGAACACTGTTACTCGCGGGAATTCCGACTCTCTTGGTGTCCTTGATTCCCTCGCGGGGTTTCTTTGGGCCCGGGTAAGGGTCGAGCTCCACGGATTACTTCCACGCGGTTACCGGATCACTCACGATGTTTCAACACTGATTTTCGCGAGAATTCCGACTCTCTTGGTGTCCTTGATACTCTCGCGGGGTTTCTTTGGGTTTGGGTTTAGGGTCTGGCTTTTCTCCGATATTATTCACGATGTCTGAACACTGTGACTCGCGCGAGTTCCTACTCTTTTGGTATCCTCTTTTATCTCTAGCGGGTTTTCACTCACACACACACACACACACACACACACAAACTCTAACAAAAATTAGAACAAACTCGATAAATTGGAACAAACTCGAAAAAAATTGGAACAAACTCGAAAAAATTGGGACAAACTCGAAAAAAATTGGAACAAACTCGAAAAAAA
>NW_012060803.1:0-384 GCF_000956235.1 Wasmannia auropunctata | reverse complement strand
AAACCTGGCCGATCGACGCTTCGCATCCCCGCTGGCGCCCTTAATATTACGTCGATTCGCGTGCCCGCACGTCTATTCGGCCACCCGAGTGCCCCCGTGCAACCCCGTCGTCCGTTCGCCTCGATAGCGGAAAAATTTTCGGCGCCGGAGGTAAACGCGGCGAAAGCAACACCTCCGCGCGAAGAACACGCCGCGCGGACTTAGGAAAGTTTTCGGGTACGGGTCCGGAGGTAAACCTGGCCGATCGACGCTTCCGCTTCCCCGCTGGCGCCCTTAATATTACGTCGATTTCCGTGCCCGAACGTCTATTCGGCCACCCGAGTGCCCCCGTGCACCCCCGTCGTCCGTTCGCCACGATAGCGGAGAATTTTCGGCGCCGGAGGA
>NW_012060802.1:0-509 GCF_000956235.1 Wasmannia auropunctata | reverse complement strand
GTGCCTTGTCGACTCAGTTCTACCATTCAAACGTCGAATCTCGCGTGCGAAGCGCGGAACCGCCGGATCCGAGCGCCCGCGACGTTCCCACCGCTCAAACGTCGATTCTCGCCGTTTCGAAGCCGAGTAACGTCGTATCCTTGCGTTCGCGGCGTTTCTACCATTCAAACGTCGAATCTCGACGTGCGAAGCGCGGAACCGCCGGATCCGAGCGCCCGCGACGTTCCCACCGCTCAAACGTCGATTCTCGCCGTTTGAAGCGAGGAAACGTCGTATCCTTGCGTTCGCGGCGTTTCTACCATTCAAACGTCGAATCTCGACGTGCGAAGCGCGGAACCGCCGGATCCGAGCGCCCGCGACGTTCCCACCGCGTCAAACGTCGATTCTCGCCGTTTGAAGCGAGGAAACGTCGTATCCTTGCGTTCGCGGCGTTTCCACCATTCAAACGTCGAATCTCGACGTGCGAAGCGCGGAACCGCCGACTGAGTCGACAAGGCACACAGGGGATA
>NW_012060801.1:0-719 GCF_000956235.1 Wasmannia auropunctata | reverse complement strand
TGAATTTTCGGCGCCGGAGGTAATCGCGGCGAAAGCAACACGCCGCGCGAAAGCAACACGCCGCGCGGGACTTAGAAAATTTCGGCTCGGTCGGGTCCGGAGGTAAACCTGGCCGTTCGACGCTTCCCCGCTAGCGCCCTTAATGTTACCGTCGACCTTCGCGTCGCCCGTCACGTTATTCGGCTACCCTACACCCCGTGCACCCCGTCGTCGTTCGACCCGTATAGCGAGAATTTTCGGCGCTGGAGGTAATCGCGGCGAAAGCAACACGCCGCGCGAAAGCAACACGCCGCGCGGGACTTAGAAAATTTTCGGCTCGGTCGGGTCCGGAGGTAAACCTGGCCGATCGACGCCTTCCCCGCTAGCCCCTTATTGTTACGCCGATTCGCGTGCCCGCACGTTTATTCGGCCACCCGTACCACCCCCGTGCACCCCCGTCGTCCGTTCGCCCCGATAGCGAAGAATTTTCGGCGCCGGAGGTAATCGCGGCGAAAGCAACACGCCGCGCGAAAGCAACACGCCGCGCGGGACTTAGAAAATTTTCGGCTCGGTCGGGTCCGGAGGTAAACCTGGCCGTTCGACGCTTCCCCGCTAGCGCCCTTAATGTTACGTCGATACGCGCGCCCGCACGTTTATTCGGCCACCCTACCACCCCCGTGCACCCCCGTCGTCCGTTCGCCCCGATAGCGAAGAATTTTCGGCGCCGGAGGTAATCGCGA
>NW_012060800.1:0-445 GCF_000956235.1 Wasmannia auropunctata | reverse complement strand
CCGTTTGAAGCTCGGAAACGTCGTATCCTTGCGTTCGCGGCGTTTCCACCATTCAAACGTCGAATCTCGACGTGCGAAGCGCGGAACCGCCGGATCCGAGCGCCCGCGACGTTCCCACCGCTCAAACGTCGATTCTCGCCGTTTGAAGCTCGGAAACGTCGTATCCTTGCGTTCGCGGCGTTTCCAGCATTCAAACGTCGAATCTCGACGTGCGAAGCGCGGAACCGCCGGATCCGAGCGCCCGCGACGTTCCCACCGCTCAAACGTCGATTCTCGCCGTTTGAAAGCTCGGAAACGTCGTATCTTTGCGTTCGCGGCGTTTCCACCATTCAAACGTCGAATCTCGACGTGCGAAGCGCGGAACCGCCGGATCCGAGCGCCCGCGACGTTCCCACCGCTCAAACGTCGATTCTCGCCGTTTGAAGCTCGGAAACGTCGTATCCTT
>NW_012060799.1:0-306 GCF_000956235.1 Wasmannia auropunctata | reverse complement strand
TTTAATTTGCTTTTTTTTTTAGCGTAGTACGATTTTTTTTCACCAAGTTATTCAACATTAAAGCAAAAATGGACCTTTTTGCTTCAATGTTGAACAACTCGGTGAAAAAAAATCGTACAAAGCTCAACAAAAAAGCAAATTAAAGGTAAAGATTCACTCTTTCGAAAGCAGTAAACTGCATTTGTGTGCAATTTTTAGTTTATGCCGTGAAACCTTTTAAATTTAGTACACATTTTTAGAGATTTGACGCATTTTCATTTGGACCTATGTAATTCCATAAAAATAAATAGGATCCTTTTCTAAAGA
>NW_012060798.1:0-423 GCF_000956235.1 Wasmannia auropunctata | reverse complement strand
ACGTGTGCTCTTCCGATCTAAAGCAAATATGCATTTTAACATTACTTTTTATTTAAAAAATGTAATAAATGGATACTTAACTATAAATAATAAATGATATAAACATACACACAAATTAGTAATAAAGAACATAAAATATCAACATAAATATAAATATACGCTTATATCAAAATAAAATAATAATGGCAAAATAAGTATAAGTAGAATAAAATACACTGGTCCAAAAAATTAAAGGATCACCTGTTCTAGCCTCCAAAAATAGGCAAAATTTAAGAGAGTGTAACTTCATAAAAAATGATCGTATCGAGATGATCAAAAAAGCATTTTACAGCTTGAAATCTCTACTTTCCAAATCGGTACTTGAGAAAACGATCCTACTGATGTTTCATGGAATTACACGGATAGAAAGGGAGACCCGACGAA
>NW_012060797.1:0-541 GCF_000956235.1 Wasmannia auropunctata | reverse complement strand
CCGAGCTTCATATCCCCTGTGTGCCTTGTCGACTCAGTTTGAGCGGTGGGAACGTCGCGGGCGCTCGTGTACGGCGGTTCCGCGCTTCGCACGTCGAGATTCGACGTTTGAATGGTAGAAACGCCGCGAACGCAAGGATACGACGTTTCCGAGCTTCAAACGGCGAGAATCGACGTTTGAGCGGTGGGAACGTCGCGGGCGCTCGTATACGGCGGTTCCGCGCTTCGCACGTCGAGATTCGACGTTTGAATGGTAGAAACGCCGCAAACGAAAGGATACGACGTTTCCGAGCTTCAAACGGCGAGAATAGACGTTTGAGCGGTGGGAACGTCGCGGGCGCTCGGATCCGGCGGTTCGGCGCTTCGCACGTCGAGATTCGACGTTTGAATGGTAGAAACGACCGCGAACGTCAAGGATACGACGTTTCCGAGCTTCAAACGGTCGAGAATCGACGTTTGAAGCGGTGGAACGTCGGCGGGCGCTCGGATCCGGCGGTTCGGCGCTTCGCACGTCGAGATTCGACGTTTGAATGGTAGAAACA
>NW_012060796.1:0-740 GCF_000956235.1 Wasmannia auropunctata | reverse complement strand
GTGTGCCTTGTCGACTCGAAATTTTTCTAAGTCCCGCGCGGCGTGTTGCTTTCGCGCGGCGTGTTGCTTTCGCCGCGATTACCTCCGGCGCCGAAAATTCTCCGCTATCGAGGCGAACGGACGACGGGGGTGCACGGGGGCACTAGGGTGGCCGAATAAACGTGCGGGCACGCGAATCGACGTAACATTAAGGGCTTTAGCGGGGAAGCCGTAGACTCGGTCAGGTTACCTCGGATCCGACCGAGCCGAAAATTTTTCTAAGTCCCGCGCGGCGTGTTGCTTTCGCGCGGCGTGTTGCTTTCGCCGCGATTACCTCCGGCGCCGAAAATTCTCCGCTATCGAGGCGAACGGACGACGGGGGTGCACGGGGGCACTAGGGTGGCCGAATAAACGTAGTCGGGCACGCGAATCGACGTTAACATTAAGGGTCTTTAGCGGGAAGCGTAGATACGGGCCAGGTTTACCTCCGGGGATCCGGACCGAGCCGAAATTTTTCTAAGTCCCGCGCGGCGTGTTGCTTTCGCGCGGCGTGTTGCTTTCGCCGCGATTACCTCCGGCGCCGAAAATTCTCCGCTATCGAGGCGAACGGACGACGGGGGTGCACGGGGCACTAGGGTGGCCGAAAACGTGCGGGCACGCGAATCGTACGTAACATTAAGGGCTTTAGCGGGAAGCGTAGATCGGCCAGGTTACCTCCGGATCCGACCGAGCCGAAATTTTCTAAGTCCCGCGCGGCGTGA
>NW_012060795.1:0-390 GCF_000956235.1 Wasmannia auropunctata | reverse complement strand
TTTTGCGTAATTGAGTTATACATTAAAAATAATACCGTATAAATTTTTTTAATTTAATACAACAGCTTTTTTCGATATAATATTTACAAAATGATTTTAATGATTGTATTATACATTGAATATAATACCAATTTGGTTTTTTAGATCAATTATAACAAAATACAGCGTTTACGAAACCATTTTATCCTTATTGTTTAAATATCAAGTTAAACAAAACTACTTTAAAAAAATTACTTTTTATTTAGTCATGATTAGTGTTACATTCCTAACAACCTATTATTCACATAAATACATAATATTTATTTTATTTTGTCTTTTTTACTTTACATTTTAATATTTATTTTTTATTTATTTTATTACATTTTATAGATCGGAAGAGCACACGTCTGA
>NW_012060794.1:0-523 GCF_000956235.1 Wasmannia auropunctata | reverse complement strand
TATCCCCTGTGTGCCTTGTCGACTTAGAAAATTTTTGGCTCTGTCGGGTCCGGAGGTAAACCTGGCCGATCGACGCTTCCCCGATAGCGTCCTTAATATTACGTCGATTCGCGTGCCCGCACGTCTATTTGGCCACCCGAGTGCCCCCGTGCACCCCCGTCGTCCGTACGCCTCGATAGCGGAGAATTTTTGGCGCCGGAGGTAAACGCGGCGAAAGCAACACGCCGCGCGAAAGCAACACGCCGCGCGAGACTTAGAAAATTTTCGGGTCGGGTCCGGAGGTAAACCTGGCCGATAGACGCTTCGCATCCCCGCTGGCGCCCTTAATATTACGTCGATTTCCGTGCCCACACGTCTATTCGGCCACCCGAGTGCCCCCGTGCACCCCCGTCGACCGTTCGCCTCGATAGCGGAAAATTTTTGGCGCCGGAGGTAAACGCGGCGAAAGCAAACGCCGCGCGAAAGCAACACGCCGCGCGGGACTTAGAAAATTTTCGGGTCGGGTCCGGAGGTAAACCAGGAC
>NW_012060793.1:0-935 GCF_000956235.1 Wasmannia auropunctata | reverse complement strand
TATCCCCTGTGTGCCTTGTCGACTCAGTCGAAAGCAACACGCCGCGCGAAAGCAACACGCCGCGCGGGACTTAGAAAATTTTCGGCTCGGTCGGGTCCGGAGGTAAACCTGGCCGATCGACGCTTCCCCGCTAGCCCCCTTAATATTACGCCGATTCGCGTGCCCGCACGTTTATTCGGCCACCCTACCACCCCCGTGCACCCCCGTCGTCCGTTCGCCCCGACTAGCCGAAGAATTTTCGGCTCCGGAGGTAATCGCGGCGAAAGCAACACGCCGCGCGAAAGCAACACGCCGCGCGGGACTTAGAAAATTTTCGGCTCGGTCGGGTCCGGAGGTAAACCTGGCCGATCGACGCTTCCCCGCTAGCCCCCTTAATATTACGTCGATTCGCGCGCCCGGCACGTTTATTCGGGCCACCCTACCACCCCCGTGCAACCCCCGTCGTCCGTTCGCCCCGATAGCGAAGAATTTTCGGCGCCGGAGGTAATCGCGGCGAAAGGCAACACGCCGCGCGAAAGCAACACGCCGCGCGGGGACTTTAGAAAATTTTTCGGCTCGGTCGGGTCCGGAGGTAAACCTGGCCGATCGACGCTTCCCGCTAGCCCCTACTTGTTACCGCGATTCGCCTGCCGCACGTTATCGGCCACCCTACCACCCCCGTGCACCCCCGTCGTCCGTTCGCCCCGATAGCGAAGAATTTTCGGCGCCGGAGGTAATCGCGGCGAAAGCAACACGCCGCGCGAAAGCAACACGCCGCGCGGGACTTAGAAAATTTTCGGCTCGGTCGGGTCCGGAGGTAAACCTGGCCGATCGACGCTTCCCCGCTAAGCCCCCTTAATATTACGTCGATTCGCGTGCCCGCACGTTTAGTTCGGCCACCCTACCACCCCCGTGCACCCCCGTCGTCCGTTCGCCCCGATAGCGAAGAATTTTTA
>NW_012060792.1:0-696 GCF_000956235.1 Wasmannia auropunctata | reverse complement strand
TATCCCCTGTGTGCCTTGTCGACTCAGTTAATATTACGTCGATTCGCGTGCCCGCACGTCTATTCGGCCACCCGAGTCGCCCCCGTGCCACCCCCGTCGTCCGTTCGCCTCGATAGCGGAGAATTTTCGGCGCCGGAGGTAAACGCGGCGAAAGCACCACGCCGCGCGAAAGCAACACGCCGCGCGGAACCTAGAAAATTTTCGGGTCGGTTCCGGAGGTAAACCTGGCCGATCATCGCTTCGCTTCCCCGCTGGCGCCCTTAATATTACGTCGTATCGCGTGACCGCACGTCTATTCGGCCACCCGAGTGTTCCCGTGCACCCCCGTCGTCCGTTCGCCTCGATAGCGGAGAATTTTCGGCGCCGGAGGTAAACGCGGCGAAAGCAACACGCCGCGCGAAAGCAACACGCCGCGCGGGACTTAGAAAATTTTCGGGTCGGGTCCGGAGGTAAACCTGGCCGATCATCGCTTCGCTTCCCCGCTGGCGCCCTTAATATTACGTCGATTTGCGTGCCCGCACGTCTGTTCGGCCACTCGAGTGCCCCCGTGCACCACCGTCGTCCGTTCGCCTCGATAGCGGAGAATTTTCGGCGTCGGAGGTAAACGCGGCGAAAGCAACACGCCGCGCAAAAGCAATACACCGCGCGGGACTTAGAAAATTTTCGGGACTGAGTCGACAAGGCACACAGGGGATA
>NW_012060791.1:0-340 GCF_000956235.1 Wasmannia auropunctata | reverse complement strand
TTTGTTAAACATAAAAATAAGCTTATTCTTTTATTACTTTAGCATGTTTGTACTGTATTATATCTGTTTGTATTGTATCGTATACACATACAAACAGTACATACAATTTTATATAACATATAATTTTTGTGATACATATGTAAGATCCATATGAGAAACGTAACTAATATAATAAAATTGATATGACGAAACAAAGAAAAATAGATATAGAGAATTTATCAAAAGTGTTATGAAATTAAGTTGTTTTCTGATTTTTTATTCGATCGCTAGCGTGCTGCATCCAATGTCTCTATGTCGTTTCTAGAAACATTTTTTATTTTCGACTCAAAGTCAAAAAGAA
>NW_012060790.1:0-627 GCF_000956235.1 Wasmannia auropunctata | reverse complement strand
AGTTNTACGATCAAACGTCGAATCTCGACGTGCGAAGCGCGGAACCGCCGGATCCGAGCGCCCGCGACGTTCCCACCGCTCAAACGTCGATTCTCGCCGTTTGAAGCGAGGAAACTTCGTATCCTTGCGTTCGCGGCCGTTTCTACCCATTCAAACGTCCTTAATCTCGACGTGCGAAGCGCGGAACCGCCGGATCCGAGCGCCCGCGACGTTCCCACCGCTCAAACGTCGATTCTCGCCGTTTGAAGCTCGGAAACGTCGTATCCTTGCGTTCGCGGCCGTTTCTACCCATTCAAACGTCGAATCTCGACGTGCGAAGCGCGGAACCGCCGGATCCGAGCGCCCGCGACGTTCCCACCGCTCAAACGTCGATTCTCGCCGTTTGAAGCTCGGAAACGTCGTATCCTTGCGTTCGCGGCGTTTCTACCATTCAAACGTCGAATCTCGACGTGCGAAGCGCGGAACCGCCGGATCCGAGCGCCCGCGACGTTCCCACCGCTCAAACGTCGATTCTCGCCGTTTGAAGCTCGGAAACGTCGTATCCTTGCGTTCGCGGCGTTTCTACCATTCAAACACGTAATAACTTCGTATAGCATACAACTGAGTCGACAAGGCACACAGGGGATA
>NW_012060789.1:0-545 GCF_000956235.1 Wasmannia auropunctata | reverse complement strand
GGTTCCGCGCTTCTCACGTCGAGATTCGACGTTTGAATGGTAGAAACGCCGCGAACGCAAGGATACGACGTTTTTTCGCTTCAAACGGCGAGAATCGACGTTTGAGCGGTGGGAACGTCGCTGGCGCTCGGATCCGGCGGTTCCGCTCTTCGCACGTCGAGATTCGACGTTTGAATGGTAGAAACGCCGCGAACGCAAGGATACGACGTTTCCTCGCTTCAAACGGCGAGAATCGACGTTTGAGCGGTGGGAACGTCGCGGGCGCTCGGATCCGGCGGTTCCGCGCTTCGCACGTCGAGATTCGACGTTTGAATGGTAGAAACGCCGCGAACGCAAGGATACGACGTTTCCTACGACTTCAAACGGCGAGAATCGAACGTTTGAGCGGTGGAACGTCGACGGGCGCGTCGGATCCGACGGTTCCGCGCTTCGCACGTCGAGATTCGACGTTTGAATTGTAGAAACGCCGCGAACGCAAGGATACGACGTTTACGTAATAACTTCGTAATAGCATACAACTGAGTCGACAAGGCACACAGGGGATA
>NW_012060788.1:0-318 GCF_000956235.1 Wasmannia auropunctata | reverse complement strand
TATCCCCTGTGTGCCTTGTCGACTCAGTACAATGTTTTTGTCCCTATTAGTGTGCCCCTCCATGGCGCGATGGCCATATTAAGGGCCCCCCTATTACTGTGCCTATCCGTATATTTGTGTGCCCTTTATTAGTGTGTCCGCGATTAATGAGTCTGTTCTTTAATTCATTTCACTACATGCACTCGCGGACAATGAGATTGCAACTTTATTTTTAAAGAATTTTATGAACGCTTGGTTTATAACATTCTAATAATTTTTCTCAAATAATAATTAATATTAAATAAATGATATAATTTGATGTTAGTATTAACATTTAGA
>NW_012060786.1:0-476 GCF_000956235.1 Wasmannia auropunctata | reverse complement strand
CCGTTCGCTCCGATAGCGAAGAATTTTCGGCGCCGGAGGTAATCGCGGCGAAAGCAACACGCCGCGCGAAAGCAACACGCCGCGCGGGACTTAGAAAATTTTCGGCTCGGTCGGGTCCGGAGGTAAACCTGGCCGATCGACGATTCCCCGCTAGCCCCCTTAATATTACGCCGATTCGCGTGCCCGCACGTTTATTCGGCCACCCTACCACCCCCGTGCACCCCCGTCGTCCGTTCGCCCCGATAGCGAAGAATTTTCGGCGCCGGAGGTAATCGCGGCGAAAGCAACACGCCGCGCGAAAGCAACACGCCGCACGAGACTTAGAAAATTTTCGGCTCGGTCGGGTCCGGAGGTAAACCTGGCCGTTCGACGCTTCCCCGCTAGCGCCCTTAATGTTACGTCGATTCGCGCGCCCGCACGTTTATATCGTATAACTTCGTATAATGTAACTGAGTCGACAAGGCACACAGGGGATA
>NW_012060785.1:0-327 GCF_000956235.1 Wasmannia auropunctata | reverse complement strand
GAATGGTGGAAACGCCGCGAACGCAAGGATCGACGTTTCCGAGCTTCAAACGGCGAGAATCGACGTTTGAGCGGTGGGAACGTCGCGGGCGCTCGGATCCGGCGGTTCCGCGCTTCGCACGTCGAGATTCGACGTTTGAATGGCTGGAAACGCCGCGAACGCAAGGATACGACGTTTCCGAGCTTCAAACGGCGAGAATCGACGTTTGAGCGGTGGGAACGTCGCGGGCGCTCGGATCCGGCGGTTCCGCGCTTCGCACGTCGAGATTCGACGTTTGAATGGTGGAAACGCCGCGAACGCAAGGATACGACGTTTCCGAACTTCAAA
>NW_012060784.1:0-355 GCF_000956235.1 Wasmannia auropunctata | reverse complement strand
GTATGCTATACGAAGTTATTACGTAAGGATACGACGTTTCCTCGCTTCAAACGGCGAGAATCGACGTTTGAGCGGTGGGAACGTCGCGGGCGCTCGGATCCGGCGGTTCCGCGCTTCGCACGTCGAGATTCGACGTTTGAATGGTAGAAACGCCGCGAACGCAAGGATACGACGTTTCCTCGCTTCAAACGGCGAGAATCGACGTTTGAGCGGTGGGAACGTCGCGGGCGCTCGGATCCGGCGGTTCCGCGCTTCGCACGTCGAGATTCGTACGTTTGAATGGTAGAAACGCCGCGAACGCAAGGATACGACGTTTCCTCGCTTCAAACGGCGAGAATCGACGTTTGAGCGGTGA
>NW_012060783.1:0-535 GCF_000956235.1 Wasmannia auropunctata | reverse complement strand
CGAAGCGCGGAACCGCCGGATCCGAGCGCCCGCGACGTTCCCACCGCTCAAACGTCGATTCTCGCCGTTTGAAGCTCGGAAACGTCGTATCCTTGCGTTCGCGGCGTTTCCACCACTTCAAACGTCGAATTCTCGACGTGCGAAGCGCGGAACCGCCGGATCCGAGCGCCCGCGACGTTCCCACCGCTCAAACGTCGATTCTCGCCGTTTGAAGCTCGGAAACGTCGTATCCTTGCGTTCGCGGCGTTTCCACCATTCAAACGTCGAATCTCGACGTGCGAGACGCGGAACCGCCGGATCCGAGCGCCCGCGACGTTCCCACCGCTCAAACGTCGATTCTCGCCGTTTGAAGCTCGGAAACGTCGTATCCTTGCGTTCGCGGTCGTTTCCACCATTCTAACGTACGAATACTCGACGTGCGAGACGCGGAACCGCCGGATCCGAGCGCCCGCGACGTTCCCACCGCTACAACGTCGATTCTCGCGTTTGAAGCTCGGAAACGTCGTATCCTTGCGTTCGCGGCGTTTCCACCATA
>NW_012060782.1:0-446 GCF_000956235.1 Wasmannia auropunctata | reverse complement strand
TGTGGTAACCTACAACGCCGCGGCGACTCGCCGAGAGTCGCTCGCGCGCTGGAGGGCCCGGAGACACCGTGAGACGAAACCCCCCGCCGACTTGTGATTTATCGCATCGGTGGCGGGTGTTTCTCTCGTCTTCGTCGCCCGATGGTTTTTCAAATATTTCCGCCCCGGCTCTCGTCTCATTCCCCCGCGCGATCGCGCGCCGGTTGGAGACGAGAGACGCTCCGCTCGCGCGACGATGTCGTCTCACGTTGTGCCGTAGCCCCCTGCAAACGGGGCGGCGGTCCGCGCGTGCTCGGACGCGCGGCCAGGCTGATCGAAGGGCCCCCATTCCCTCGCGAGTGGCGTTGATCCCGGAGGATCCCACTCTTCCCCCGTCGACTCTCCGTGCCTCCTCGCGCGCTGCCCGCGCGCCGAGAGAGTGGCCGAGTGGAAGACGAGGAGAGAGA
>NW_012060781.1:0-572 GCF_000956235.1 Wasmannia auropunctata | reverse complement strand
TCGAATCTCGACGTGCGAAAGCGCGGAACCGCCGGATCCGAGCGCCCGCGACGTTCCCACCGTCTCAACGTCGATCTCGCCGTTTGAAGCTCGGAAACGTCGTATCCTTGCGTTCGCGGTCGTTTCCACATTACAAACGTCGAATCTCGACTTGCGAAGCGCGGAACCGCCGGATCCGAGCGCCCGCGACGTTCCCACCGCTCAAAAGTCGATTCTCGCCGTTTGAAGCTCGGAAACGTCGTATCCTTCGCGTTCCGCGGTCGTTTCTACCATTCAAACGTCGAATCTCGACGTGCGAAGCGCGAAACCGCCGGATCCGAGCGCCCGCGACGTTCCCACCGCTCAAACGTCGATTCTCGCCGTTTG
Source organism: Wasmannia auropunctata (assembly GCF_000956235.1). NCBI lineage: Eukaryota > Metazoa > Arthropoda > Insecta > Hymenoptera > Formicidae > Wasmannia > Wasmannia auropunctata. The sequence continues at coordinate 206 of NW_012060781.1, read as the reverse complement.
AAGCTCGGAAACGTCGTATCCTTGCGTTCGCGGCGTTTCTACCATTCAAACGTAAAATCTCGACGTGCGAAGCGCGAAACCGCCGTATCCGAGCGCTTGCGACGTTACAACCGCTCAAACGTCGATTCTCGCCGTTTGAAGCTCGGAAACGTCGTAATCCTTGCGTTTCGCGGCGTTTCACTGAGTCGACAAGGCACACAGGGGAT
>NW_012060780.1:0-456 GCF_000956235.1 Wasmannia auropunctata | reverse complement strand
TATCCCCTGTGTGCCTTGTCGACTCAGTAATGGATCCTCGTTAAAGGATTTAAAGTGTACTCATTCCGATTACGGGGCCTCGGATGAGTCCCGTATCGTTATTTTTCGTCACTACCTCCCCGTGCCGGGAGTGGGTAATTTGCGCGCCTGCTGCCTTCCTTGGATGTGGTAGCCGTTTCTCAGGCTCCCTCTCCGGAATCGAACCCTGATTCCCCGTTACCCGTTACAACCATGGTAGGCGCAGAACCTACCATCGACAGTTGATAAGGCAGACATTTGAAAGATGCGTCGCCGGTGCTAGGACCGTGCGATCAGCACAAAGTTATTCAGAGTCACCAAAATAAACGGTGGACGGACGGAGACCGCCCGCCACCGATTGGTTTTGATCTAATAAAAGCGTCCCTTCCATCACTGGTCGGGACTCTGTTTTTGCATGTATTAGCTCTAGAATTACCA
>NW_012060779.1:0-612 GCF_000956235.1 Wasmannia auropunctata | reverse complement strand
CCGCGACGTTCCCACCGCTCAAACGTCGATTCTCGCCGTTTGAAGCTCGGAAACGTCGTATCCTTGCGTTCGCGGCGTTTCCACCATTCAAACGTCGAATCTCGACGTGCGAAGCGCGGAACCGCCGGATCCGAGACGACCCGTCGACGTTCCACCGCTCAAACGTCGATTCTCGCCGTTTGAAGCTCGGAAACGTCGGTATCCTTGCGGTTCGCGGGCGTTTCCACCATTCAAACGTCGAATCTCGACGTGCGAAGCGCGGAACCGCCGGATTCCGAAGCGCCCGCGACGTTCCCACCGCTCAAACGTCGAATTCTCGCCGTTTTGAAGCTCGGAAAACGTCGTAATCCTTGCGTTCGCGGCGTTTCCACCATTCAAACGTCGAATCTCGACGTGCGAAGCGCGGAACCGCCGGATCCGAGCGCCCGCGACGTTCCACCGCTACAAACGTCGATTCTCGCCGTTTGAAGCTCGGAAACGTCGTATCCTTCGCGTTCCGCGGCGTTTCCACCATTCAAACGTCGAATCTCGACGTGCGAAGCGCGGAACCGCCGGATCCGAGCGCCCGCGACGTTCCCACCGCTCAAACGTCGATTCTCGCCGTTTGAAGCT
>NW_012060778.1:0-395 GCF_000956235.1 Wasmannia auropunctata | reverse complement strand
TATCCCCTGTGTGCCTTGTCGACTCAGTTAATAATTATAACAAAAGATCAGGTACTTACTGTATAGCAGAGTGTAATAAAAAAAACGCAAGTGAGAAGTCGAAATTGTCGGAATAAATGATAAAATTGTTTGAAGAGTTAAATATTGTAAAGTCGATTTTATAAAGTATTGACTGTCTAGTCAATACAAAACAGCGGCTGCGAACAACATACTAGCAGTATGGTAGAGATATTTTGTAAGTTTAGCTGTTTTTGCAAGAGTCGCACGCTGAGAGTCGACAGATTTTCCCCACATCAAGTACTAAAAAAATTTTTTTCTTGAAAACGAGGCAAAACACGTTCTTGGGGTTTTTTCTAAGATGTAGGAAAACTGAAAGTATATAAAAAATATTTTTT
>NW_012060777.1:0-493 GCF_000956235.1 Wasmannia auropunctata | reverse complement strand
TATCCCCTGTGTGCCTTGTCGACTCAGTACCTGGCCGATCGACGCTTCCCCGCTAGCCCCCTTATTGTTACGCCGATTCGCGTGCCCGCACGTTTATTCGGCCACCCTACCACCCCCGTGCACCCCCGTCGTCCGTTCGCCCCGATAGCGAAGAATTTTCGGCGCCGGAGGTAATCGCGGCGAAAGCAACACGCCGCGCGAAAGCAACACGCCGCGCGGGACTTAGAAAATTTTCGGCTCGGTCGGGTCCGGAGGTAAACCTGGCCGATCTACGCTTCCCCGCTAAAGCCCTTAATGTTACGTCGATTCGCGTCGCCCGCACGTTTATTCGGCCACCCTACCACCCCCGTGCACCCCCGTCGTCCGTTCGCCCCGATAGCGAAGAATTTTATGGCGCCGGAGGTAATACGCGGCGAAGCAACACGCCGCGCGAAAGGCAACACGCCGCGCGGGACTTAGAAAATTTTCGGCTCGGTCGGGTCCGGAGGTAAAC
>NW_012060776.1:0-318 GCF_000956235.1 Wasmannia auropunctata | reverse complement strand
CGCGCGTGAACGCCCCGCACGGCCGCCCCACTTGCCGCTGACGGCAGAGTATAGGCTCGACGCTTCAGCGCCATCCATTTTCAGGGCTAGTTGCTTCGGCAGGTGAGTTGTTACACACTCCTTAGCGGATTCCGACTTCCATGGCCACCGTCCTGCTGTCTTAAGCAACCAACGCCTTTCATGGTGTCCCATGAGCGTCGAGGTGGGCGCCTTAACTCTGCGTTTGGTTCATCCCACAGCGCCAGTTCTGACTTACCAAAAATGGCCCACTTGGCACTCTGATCCGATAGAGAGATTCTCGTGGCTTCATAGTTACAA
>NW_012060775.1:0-342 GCF_000956235.1 Wasmannia auropunctata | reverse complement strand
CGGTCTCGCGCTCGGTCAGGTTAGCGCTCGGTTAGGCTAGCGCGTACGTCGGTCCTACCGCCGGCGGGTCTGTCGCGCGCTCCGCGGCTAAGTCCCGCGCCGCGTGTTGCTTTCGCCGACGGGGCCGACAGGCGCTCAGCGGCCAAGTGCCTCGCCTGACACGTCGGGCTAGCGCTCGGTCCGGTTAGCGCTCGGTCCTAGGTTAGCGCTCGTTCGGTCGTCGCGCTCGTGGTCAGGTTAGCGCTCGGTTAGGCTAGCGCGTACGTCGGGCCTACCGCCGGCGGGTCTGTCGCGCGCTCCGCGGCTAAGTCCCGCGCCGCGTGTTGCTTTCGCCGACGGGGA
>NW_012060774.1:0-417 GCF_000956235.1 Wasmannia auropunctata | reverse complement strand
TCCCCTGTGTGCCTTGTCGACTCAGTCGAGAATCGACGTTTGAGCGGTGGGAACGTCGCGGGCGCTCGGATCCGGCGGTTCCGCGCTTCGCACGTCGAGATTCGACGTTTGAATGGTGGAAACGCCGCGAACGCAAGGATACGACGTTTCCGAGCTTCAAACGGCGAGAATCGACGTTTGAGCGGTGGGAACGTCGCGGGCGCTCGGATCCGGCGGTTCCGCGCTTCGCACGTCGAGATTCGACGTTTGAATGGTGGAAACGCCGCGAACGCAAGGATACGACGTTTCCGAGCTTCAAACGGCGAGAATCGACGTTTGAGCGGTGGGAACGTCGCGGGCGCTCGGATCCGGCGGTTCCGCGCTTACGTAATAACTTCGTATAGCATACAACTGAGTCGACAAGGCACACAGGGGATA
>NW_012060773.1:0-908 GCF_000956235.1 Wasmannia auropunctata | reverse complement strand
TATCCCCTGTGTGCCTTGTCGACTCAGTCTCGCGCGAGTCACGCACTCCGTGAGCCGCGACACGCGCGCCGCTTCGCGCAACGCACGTACGAGACGTTGCACGCGAGAGACAGGAGGATAAGAGCCGCATATATTTGGAGAGAGGAATCGTGTCGAACGGCAGGTGACGATCCGCGCGCCGCTCTCTCTCACTCGATCGACCACGCCACAACGTTCGTTGCAACGTTGCGTCTGGGACCGTGGACGACGAGTGTCGAGATCGACCGCACGCGAGATCCCCTCCGGTCACACCGCCCAGGCGCGCGTACGCGCGCGCCGGCGGTGCTCTGCGAGCGAGGAGCGAGGCGTTGGCGCGCCAACGATCCGAGGGAGGCCCGCGGCCGGTGTTCAAGCACCGTGCCTGTGCCCTTTCGGATTCGGCGGCGTCGGCCGGCGCGAACCGGTGGTAACCTACAACGCCGCGGCGACTACGCCGAGAGTCGCTCGCGCGCTGGAGGGCCCGGAGACACCGTGAGACGAAACCCCCCGCCGACTTGTGAATTTACTCGCATTCGGTGGCGGGTGTTTCTACTCGTCTTCGTCGCCCGATGGTTTTTAACAAAAGATTTCCGCCCCGGCTCTCGTCTCATTCCCCCGCGCGATCGCGCGCCGGTTGGAGACGAGAGACGCTCCGCTCGCGCGACGATGTCGTCTCACGTTGTGCCGTAGCCCCCTGCAAACGGGGCGGCGGTCCGCGCGTGCTCGGACGCGCGGCCAGGCTGATCGAAGGGCCCCCATTCCCTCGCGAGTGGCGTTGATCCCGGAGGATCCCACTCTCCCCCGTCGACTCTCCGTGCCTCCTCGCGCGCTGCCCGCGCGCCGAGAGAGTGGCCGAGTGGAAACTGAGTCGACAAGGCACACAGGGGATA
>NW_012060772.1:0-365 GCF_000956235.1 Wasmannia auropunctata | reverse complement strand
TGTATAAGAGACAGCTTTTTAGTCGACCAACGTAAGAGCATCAGTTGCATTATAACATCTGTCATAACTTTATACTCAACAATGTAAATATTATAGTATCATCACAAATTCATTTAGGACAATTTTTAATGTTAGATTCGACTGTAAATACCAATCTTAGTATTAAATATTTGATTCATTTTTCTCCTCTTCTTGCAGCAGAATAAACATGACAATTGGATTACCAGTGTCAAGAGAAAATACTATTTGCGCTATTTGTGTCAATCTATCTTTATCTTTCAATAGATGTAAAATAAGGAAATAGAGTGACTCAAATAGCACTATTAGCATCTTTCCGAATGCTAACAATTTCAAAGCTGGATAAT
>NW_012060771.1:0-373 GCF_000956235.1 Wasmannia auropunctata | reverse complement strand
TATCCCCTGTGTGCCTTGTCGACTCAGTTATCTGATCGCCTTCGAACCTCTAACTTTCGTTCTTGATTAATGAAAACATTTTTGGCAAATGCTTTCGCTTCTGTCCGTCTTGCGACGATCCAAGAATTTCACCTCTAACGTCGCAATACGAATGCCCCCATCTGTCCCTATTAATCATTACCTCGGGGTTCCGAAAACCAACAAAATAGAACCGAGGTCCTATTCCATTATTCCATGCACGCAGTATTCAGGCGAGGATAGCCTGCTTTAAGCACTCTAATTTGTTCAAAGTAAACGTACCGGCCCGACTCGACACTCAGTAAAGAGCACCGCGACGGGATATTAGTTGGGCCGCCCCTCGCGAGGCTAAGCA
>NW_012060770.1:0-728 GCF_000956235.1 Wasmannia auropunctata | reverse complement strand
TATCCCCTGTGTGCCTTGTCGACTCAGTCTTCACTCCTCTCTCTCGTGGCCATCTCTCGCCGGGGCGTTCACCATCTCTCTCTCCTCGTCTTCCACTCGGCCACTCTCTCGGCGCGCGGGCAGCGCGCGAGGAGGCACGGAGAGTCGACGGGGGAGAGTGGGATCCTTCCGGGATCAACGCCACTCGCGAGGGAATGGGGGCCCTTCGATCAGCCTGGCCGCGCGTCCGAGCACGCGCGGACCGCCGCCCCGTTTGCAGGGGGCTACGGCACAACGTGAGACGACATCGTCGCGCGAGCGGAGCGTCTCTCGTCTCCAACCGGCGCGCGATCGCGCGGGGGAATGAGACGAGAGCCGGGGCGGAAATCTTTGAAAAACCATCGGGCGACGAAGACGAGAGAAACACCCGCCACCGATGCGATAAATCACAAGTCGGCGGGGGGTTTCGTCTCACGGTGTCTCCGGGCCCTCCAGCGCGCGAGCGACTCTCGGCGAGTCGCCGCGGCGTTGTAGGTTACCACCGGTTCGCGCCGGCCGACGCCGCCGAATCCGAAAGGGCACAGGCACGGTGCTTGAACACCGGCCTCCCTCGGATCGTTGGCGCGCCAACGCCTCGCTCCTCGCTCGCAGAGCACCGCCGGCGCGCGCGTACGCGCGCCTGGGCGGTGTGACCGGAGGGGATCTCGCGTGCGGTCGATCTCGAACTGAGTCGACAAGGCACACAGGGG
>NW_012060769.1:0-534 GCF_000956235.1 Wasmannia auropunctata | reverse complement strand
TATCCCCTGTGTGCCTTGTCGACTAACATTGAGGGCTTTTAGCGGGAAGCGTAGATCGGCCAGGTTTTACCTCCGGACCCGACCGAGCCGAAATTTTTCTAAGTCCCGCGCGGCGTGTTGCTTTTCGCGCGGCGTGTTGCTTTTCGCCGCGATTACCTCCGGCGCCGAAAATTCTCCGCTATCGAGGCGAACGGACGACGGGGGTGCACGGGGGCACTAGGGTGGCCGAATAAACGTGCGGGCACGCGAATCGACGTAACATTAAGGGCTTTAGCGGGGAAGCGTAGATCGGCCAGGTTTACCTCCGGACCCGACCGAGCCGAAATTTTTCTAAGTCCCGCGCGGCGTGTTGCTTTCGCGCGGCGTGTTGCTTTCGCCGCGATTACCTCCGGCGCCGAAAATTCTCCGCTATCGAGGCGAACGGACGACGGGGGTGCACGGGGGCACTAGGGTGGCCGAATAAACGTGCGGGCACGCGAATCGACGTAACATTAAGGGCTTTAGCGACTGAGTCGACAAGGCACACAGGGGATA
>NW_012060768.1:0-326 GCF_000956235.1 Wasmannia auropunctata | reverse complement strand
CGAATATCGTCGAAAAATATAAAAGATAAGAAAAAAATGTTTTAAACAAAAGTTGTACGGTTTAAAGAGTACTTTCAAGTTAGTAAAAAAAAAGTAAATTTTTTTATTTTTTATTTAACAAAATATTCCTATACCCTATGTTTCTTTTTAATTAAAAAAATTCTTTTTCTCTACCAAATTAAAGGTTATTTTTTTCTGAATTTAACCGTATATGATGAAATTAAATTACAAAATATCATTTTCAAGAATTAATTATAAATGCCTCCGTATGTACACTATCTGTATTCATGTGCATAGTTTTCATCAAAACAATAAGATATGTATTA
>NW_012060767.1:0-420 GCF_000956235.1 Wasmannia auropunctata | reverse complement strand
TACTTTCATATACGGAAGTGTTATTGNGTACTGTACAAAACTAGTATGACAAAATAAGAACAACTGTTACATACATTAATTTTGTTATGTTTAATGTTTCATGGATATACTGCTTCGTAAAGCAGTTATATTTGTCCATCTTATGGCAAAAGCACGACAACGGAGAAACAAATAAATATTTTTGGCTGTATTTCACGAAAATGGGCGATGGAGGGGCCTATTTTATTTTTTCAATAATCGAAATCATATGATTTTGAATATAATTTAAGTACGTTTGATGTAGAAATGGTCAAATTAAATCAGAAGCGTCTGTTCTGACGGCATTGATTTTATAAAATCAAAAAGCGTCTGTTCTGACAATACTGATTATACTTACGGAAATGGGCGATAGAAGAGCCCATATTTTCTCAATATTCAAAA
>NW_012060765.1:0-996 GCF_000956235.1 Wasmannia auropunctata | reverse complement strand
TATCCCCTGTGTGCCTTGTCGACTCAGTCGAATCTCGACGTGCGAAGCGCGGAACCGACGTATACGAGCGCCCGCGACGTTCCCACCGCTCAATCGTCGATTCTCGCCGTTTGAAGCTCGGAAACGTCGTATCCTTGCATTCGCGGCGTTTCTACCATTCAAACGTCGAATCTCGACGTGCGAAGCGCGGAACCGCCGTATACCGAGCGCCCGCGACGTTCCCACCGCTCAAACGTCCAGTTCTCGCCGTTTGAGCCTCGGAAACGTCGTATCCTTGCGTTCGCGGCGTTTCTACCATTCAAACGTCGAATCTCGACGTGCGAAGCGCGGAACCGCCGTATACGAGCGCCCGCGACGTTCCCACCGCTCCAAACGTCCGATTCTCGCCGTTTGAGCTCGAAACGTCGTATCCTTGCGTTCGCGGCGTTTCTACCATTCAAACGTCGAATCTCGACGTGCGAAGCGCGGAACCGCCGTATACGAGCGCCCGCGACGTTCCCACCGCTCAAACGTCGATTCTCGCCGTTTGAAGCTCGGAAACGTCGTATCCTTGCGTTCGCGGCGTTTCTACCATTCAAACGTCGAATCTCGACGTGCGAAGCGCCGAACCGCCGGATCCGAGCGCCCGCGACGTTCCCACCGCTCAAACGTCGATTCTCGCCGTTTGACGTAATAACTTCGTATAGCATACTATTAGTACGTAAGTTACTACGTATACGAATCTCGACGTGCGAAGCGCCGAACCGCCGGATCCGAGGCGCCCGCGACGTTCCCACCGCTCAAACGTCGATTCTCGCCGTTTGAAGCTCGGAAACGTCGTATCCTTGCGTTCGCGGCGTTTCTACCATTCAAACGTCGAATCTCGACGTGCGAAGCGACCGAACGCCGATCCGAGCGCCGCGACGTCCACCGCTCAAACGTCGATTCTCGCCGTTTGAAGCTCGGAACGTCGTATCCTTGCGTTCGCGGCGTTTCTACCATTCAAACGTCGAATCT
>NW_012060764.1:0-524 GCF_000956235.1 Wasmannia auropunctata | reverse complement strand
CAGTCTTCAAACGGCGAGAATCGACGTTTGAGCGGTGGAACGTCGCGGGCGCTCGAATCCGGCGGTTCCGCGCTTCGCACGTTCGAGATTCGACGTTTGAATGGTACGAAACGTCCCGCGTAACGCGAACGTATACGACGTTCCGAGCTTCAAACGGCGAGAATCGACGTTTGAGCGGTGGGAACGTCGCGGGCGCTCGAATCCGGCGGTTCCGCGCTTCGCACGTCGAGATTCGACGTTTGAATGGTAGAAACGCCCGCGAACGCAAGGATACGACGTTTCCGAGCTTCAAACGGCGAGAATCGACGTTTGAGCGGTAGGAACCGTACGCCGGGCGCTCGGACTTACGGCGGTTACCGCGCTTTCGCACGTCGAGATTCGACGTTTGAATGGTAGAAACGCCGCGAACGCAAGGATACGACGTTTCCGAGCTTCAAACGGCGAGAATCGACGTTTGAGCGGTGGGAACGTCGCGGGCGCTCGGATACGGCGGTTCCGCGCTTCGCACGTCGAGATTCGACGTT
>NW_012060763.1:0-483 GCF_000956235.1 Wasmannia auropunctata | reverse complement strand
CTGCGCTCGCTGGCTCTCGAGAAAAAACGCACACACGAAGCTCCCTGGTTGATCCTGCCAGTAGTCATATGCTTGTCTCAAAGATTAAGCCATGCATGTCTCAGTGCATGCCGAATTAAGGTGAAACCGCGAATGGCTCATTAAATCAGTTATGGTTCATTAGATTGTACCCACATTTACTTGGATAACTGTGGTAATTCTAGAGCTAATACATGCAAAACAGAGTCCCGACCAGTGATGGAAGGGACGCTTTTATTAGATCAAAACCAATCGGTGGCGGGCGGTCTCCGTCCGTCCACCGTTTATTTTGGTGACTCTGAATAACTTTGTGCTGATCGCACGGTCCTAGCACCGGCGACGCATCTTTCAAATGTCTGCCTTATCAACTGTCGATGGTAGGTTCTGCGCCTACCATGGTTGTAACGGGTAACGGGGAATCAGGGTTCGATTCCGGAGAGGGTAGCCTGAGAAACGGCTACCACA
>NW_012060761.1:0-382 GCF_000956235.1 Wasmannia auropunctata | reverse complement strand
TAAAAAAGTTTGAGAATCTCAACGCAATCTCCATCAACGTATACACCATCGAGAACGTGGAACAAGTATCGATCCTACCGATTCGCCTCGCTGACACGAAGAAGGAGAAGCATGTTAATTTACTGTACGTGGAGAAAGATGGTGTGGGACATTTCACATGGATCAAGAATTTGTCCCGCCTCGTTAGCTCGCAACTGAGCAAAAAGAAGAATGAAAAATACATTTGCGATAGGTATGTATAATAAAAACTTTAAAAAAATTCTTTTGAAATAAACAATTCAACAATGTAAATAAATTGATTTTTCAGATGCCTACACTATTTTAGTTCGAGCGAAAAGTTGGAGGTCCACACCATAGCTGTCTCTTATACACATCTCTGAGC
>NW_012060759.1:0-518 GCF_000956235.1 Wasmannia auropunctata | reverse complement strand
CCTTGTCGACTCAGTTTCCGACGATCGATTTGCACGTCAGAATCGCTACGGACCTCCATCAGGGTTTCCCCTGACTTCGTCCTGACCAGGCATAGTTCACCATCTTTCGGGTCCCAACGTGTACGCTCTGGGTGCGTCCTCTTCTCGCGATGAGAACGAGACGCCCCGGGAGTGCGGAGCCGCATCGCGACGCGGCCCATCCTCCCTCGGTCGACAACCAGGGCCGACCTTCACTTTCATTGCGCCTTTAGGTATCCGCTGAGTCCCAATGACTCGCGTACATGTTAGACTCCTTGGTCCGTGTTTCAAGACGGGTCCTAAGAGTACCCAAAGCAGTAGCGTCGCCGACCGGTATCCGTCGCCACGCGCGACCCCCGCGAAGAGGCGCGCGCGCGGCAACGTTTTGCAGGCCTGTCGAAGGTTAAGATATTCTCTCTTACCGCACGACCAACAGCGGGCCAGGCACGGCGACGGCGATAGGTCCGTTAACGTCCGTGTACCGTGGCGCGCGCTTGCGA
>NW_012060758.1:0-608 GCF_000956235.1 Wasmannia auropunctata | reverse complement strand
CTTCGCACGTCGAGATTCGACGTTTGAATGGTGGAAACGCCGCGAACGCAAGGATACGACGTTTCCGAGCTTCAAACGGCGAGATCGACGTTTGAGCGTCGGAAGTCCCGCGGGCGCTCGGATCCGGCGTTCCGCGCTTCGCACGTCGAGATTCGACGTTTGAATGGTGGAAACGCCGCGAACGCAAGGATACGACGTTTCCGAGCTTCAAACGGCGAGAATCGACGTTTGAGCGGTCGGGAACGTCCGCGGGCGCTCCGGATCCGGCGGTTCCGCGCTTCGCACGTCGAGATTCGACGTTTGAATGGTGGAAACGCCGCGAACGCAAGGATACGACGTTTCCGAGCTTCAAACGGCGAGAATCGACGTTTGAGCGGTGGGAACGTCGCGGGCGCTCCGTATACGGCGGTTCCGCGCTTCGCACGTCGAGATTCGACGTTTGAATGGTAGAAACGCCGCGAACGCAAGGATACGACGTTTCCGAGCTTCAAACGGCGAGAATCGACGTTTGAGCGGTGGGAACGTCGCGGGCGCTCGTATACGGCGGTTCCGCGCTTCGCACGTCGAGATTCGACGTTTGAATGGTAGAAACGCCGCGAACGCAAGGA
>NW_012060756.1:0-450 GCF_000956235.1 Wasmannia auropunctata | reverse complement strand
TATCCCCTGTGTGCCTTGTCGACTCAGTTGTTGCTTTCGCGCGGCGTGTTGCTTTCGCCGCGTTTACCTCCGGCGCCGAAAATTTTCCGCTATCGTGGCGAACGGACGACGGGGGGTGCACGGGGGCACTCGGGTAGCCGAATAGACGTGCGGGCACGCGAATCGACGTAATATTAAGGGCTCCAGCGGGATCGCGAACGCGTACGATCGGCCAGGTTTACCTCCGGACCCGACCCGAAACTTTTCCTAACGTCTACGCGCGGCGTGTTGCTTTCGCGCGGCGTGTTGCTTTCGCCGCGTTACCTCCGGCGCCAAAATTCTACCGCTATCGAGGCGTACGGACGACGGGGGTGGCACGGAGGCACTCGGGTGGCCAAATAGACGTGCGGGCAAGCGAATCGACGTAATATTAAGGACGCTATCGGGGAAGCGTCGATCGGCCAGGTTTAA
>NW_012060755.1:0-405 GCF_000956235.1 Wasmannia auropunctata | reverse complement strand
TATCCCCTGTGTGCCTTGTCGACTCAGTTCCGCGCTTCACACGTCGAGATTCGACCGTTTTGAATGGTAGAAACGCCGCGAACGCAAGGATACGACGTTTCCGAGCTTCAAACGGCGAGAATCGACGATTGAGTGGTCGGGAACGTCGCGGGTGCTTGAATAAGGCGGTTCCGCGCTTAACACGTCGAGATTCGACGTTTGAATGATAGAAACGCCGCGAACGCAAGGATACGACGTTTCCGAGCTTCAAACTGCGAGAATCGACGTTTGAGCGGTCGGGAACGACGCGGGCGCTCGAATACGGCGGTTCCGCGCTTCACACGTCGAGATTCGACGTTTGAATGGTAGAAACGCCGCGTACGCAAGAATACGACGTTTCCGAGCTTCAAACGGCGAAAATCGACA
>NW_012060754.1:0-551 GCF_000956235.1 Wasmannia auropunctata | reverse complement strand
GGTTAGCGCTCGGTCAGGTTAGCGCTCGGTCAGGTTAGCGCTCGTTCGGCTCGCGCTCGGTGGTCAGGTTAGCGNTCGGTTAGGCTAGCGCGTACGTCGGGCCTACCGCCGCGGGTCTGTCGCGCGCTCCGCGGCTAAGTCCCGCGCCGCGTGTTGCTTTCGCCACGGGGCCGCAGGCGCTCAGCGGCCAAGTGCCTCGCCTTGCACGTCGGGTCTTAGCGCTCGTTCAGGTTAGCGCTCGGTCAGGTTAGCGCTCGGTCAGGTTAGCGCTCGTTCGTCTCGCGCTCGGTCAGGTTAGCGCTCGGTTAGGCTAGCGCGTACGTCGGTCCTACCGCCGGCGGGTCTGTCGCGCGCTCCGCGGCTAAGTCCCGCGCCGCGTGTTGCTTTCGCCGACGGGGCCGACAGGCGCTCAGCGGCCAAGTGCCTCGCCTGACACGTCGGGCTAGCGCTCGGTCAGGTTAGCGCTCGGTCAGGTTAGCGCTCGGTCAGGTTAGCGCTACGTAATAACTTCGTATAGCATACAACTGAGTCGACAAGGCACACAGGGGATA
>NW_012060753.1:0-410 GCF_000956235.1 Wasmannia auropunctata | reverse complement strand
TATCCCCTGTGTGCCTTGTCGACTCAGTTGCTTTTGCGCGGCGTGTTGCTTTCGCCGCGTTTACCTCCGGCGCCGAGAATTCTCCGCTATCGAAGCGAACGGACGACGGGGGTGCACGGGGGCACTCGGTTGGCCGAATAGACGTGCGGGCACGCGAATCGACGTAATAGTAAGGGCGCTAGCGCGGAAGCGTCGATCGGCCAAGTGTACCTCCGGACCCGACCCGAAAATTTTCTAAGTCCCGCGCGGCGTGTTGCTTTCGCGCGGCGTGTTGCTTTCGCCGCGTTTACCTACGGCGCCGAAAATTCTCCGCTACCGTGGCGAACGGACGACGGGGGTGCACGGGGGCACTCGGGTGGCCGAATAGACGTGCGGGCACGCGACTGAGTCGACAAGGCACACAGGGGATA
>NW_012060752.1:0-682 GCF_000956235.1 Wasmannia auropunctata | reverse complement strand
TCTGCCGTTTGAAAGCTCGGAAACGTCGTAATCCTTGCGTTCGCGGCGTTTCCACCATTCAAACGTCGAATCTCGACGTGCGAAGCGCGGAACCGCCGGTATCCCGAGCGCCGCGTACGTTCCACCGCTCAAACGTCGATTCTCGCCGTTTGAAGCTCGGAAACGTCGTATCCTTGCGTTCGACGGCGTTTCCACCATTCAAACGTCGAATCTCGACGTGCGAAGCGTCGGTAACCGCCGGTTCCGAGCGTCCGCGACGTTCCCACCGCTCAAACGTCGATTCTCGCCGTTTGTAAGCTCCGTAAACGTCCCGTATCCTTGCCGTTCGTCGGCGTTTCCACCACTTCTAAACGTCGAATACTCGACGTGCGAACGACGTCGAACCGCCGGATCCGAGCGCCCGCGACGTTCCCACCGCTCAAACGTCGATTCTCGCCGTTTGAAGCTCGGAAACGTCGTATCCTTGCGTTCGCGGCGTTTCCACCATTCAAACGTCGAATCTCGACGTGCGAAGCGCCGAACCGCCGGATCCGAGCGCCCGCGACGTTTCCACGCTCAAACGTCGATTCTCGCCGGGTTTGAGGCTCGGAAACGTCGTATCCTTGCGTTCGCGGCGTTTCTACCATTCAAACGTCGAATCTCGACGTGCGAAGCGCCGAACCGCCGGATCCGAGCGCCCGCG
>NW_012060751.1:0-437 GCF_000956235.1 Wasmannia auropunctata | reverse complement strand
TATCCCCTGTGTGCCTTGTCGACTCAGTTTCGCTTCTGTCCGTCTTGCGACGATCCAAGAATTTCACCTCTAACGTCGCAATACGAATGCCCCCATCTGTCCCTATTAATCATTACCTCGGGGTTCCGAAAACCAACAAAATAGAACCGAGGTCCTATTCCATTATTCCATGCACGCAGTATTCAGGCGAGGATAGCCTGCTTTAAGCACTCTAATTTGTTCAAAGTAAACGTACCGGCCCGACTCGACACTCAGTAAAGAGCACCGCGACGGGATATTAGTTGGGCCGCCCCTCGCGAGGCTAAGCCCACCGGTAGGACGTCCCACATCACGCCAGTTAAACACCGCGAGCGGTGAACCGACGGTGTGCGACACAGATTCAACTACGAGCTTTTTAACCGCAACAACTTTAATATACGATATTGGAGCTGGAATTA
>NW_012060749.1:0-794 GCF_000956235.1 Wasmannia auropunctata | reverse complement strand
AGAGATGTGTATAAGAGACAGGTAGAGATGAGTAAAGCACATTATACATTCTACTACTTTAAGAATTTTACTAAAAATAATCTTTTAGCAGAGTAGCGAATCGAGTAATTAAAATTGTAAATATTTTGTCTCATTTTAAGCATACAAGCATATAAAGTAACGTTGCATCACCAGATTTTAATTCTAACGCTCTCTACAATTACAAATTACAATAATGATTAATATTATACGGTAATCATGATAATTTGCGAGATCATTTTCATAATTTTTACAAAATATATCTCATTATTTGAATTGCAAATTAATATCCATATTATTTATAAAATATTTACAATCAGGAGACACGGTAGTGGCTTGGTGTCAAGTGTTTAACAAGCCATGCCGGGTCTCTTAACGCGAGCCGTCGCGTTGCGAGCACCCGAGATTTTGAAATCTTAATAACGGTCGAACCGATTAAATTCCAAGTAGGCTTAATGGATAGCTTGGGGTTCGATTTATATAATGAAAGTGTGTTTATTTTTTTCTACATGTCCTACGAGCGGAGATATTGCAATGCAAAGTCCGAAATGTAGGAATTTCAGATTAAGAAACGTCATTGTCATCATTATCGTCGACCAGTTGCGGGGTGGGGGAAGTGTACTTTTACAATTTCTGACACAAGAGGCGCTAGAATTTCTAATCTTGCAGCCTCGCACGAAGTCGAAGTCGAAGTCGCGCTCTGAACTTTCGCGGCGATGACAGTTCGCGTCGTGACACGTTGGATTAGACTGAGTCGACAAGGCACACAGGGGATA
>NW_012060748.1:0-326 GCF_000956235.1 Wasmannia auropunctata | reverse complement strand
GTATAATCTTTTTAATAGATGTCAAAAAGATGGAATATGTATTAGTCAAGATATATTTTGTTTATAAATATAAAGTTTGCATATATAAAATATTAACAAATATGAAGTTACAATTTTTACTAAAACTTAATTTTGTATATGCAAAATGGCATTTGAAATAAGGGAATTAAAAATAAATACTTGCCATATATATATATACAATCGAGAAACATTCACATTTTTTTTAAATAAAAAAAATCGACACTATAAAAAAAAGTCAATATAAAGTATTCTTTAGTCATTTGAAATCTAGATTAGAAATCTAGATAGATCGGAAGAGCACACGT
>NW_012060746.1:0-468 GCF_000956235.1 Wasmannia auropunctata | reverse complement strand
TATCCCCTGTGTGCCTTGTCGACTCAGTTTAATGTTACGTCGATTCGCGTGCCCGCACGTTTATTCGGCCACCCTAGTGCCCCCGTGCACCCCCGTCGTCCGTTCGCCTCGATAGCGGAGAATTTTCGGCGCCGGAGGTAATCGCGGCGAAAGCAACACGCCGCGCGAAAGCAACACGCCGCGCGGGACTTGAAAAATTTCGGCTCGGTCGGATCCGGCGGTAAACCTCGGCCGATCTACGGCTTCCCGCTAAGCCTTTAATGTTACGTCGATTCGCGTGCCCGCACGTTTATTCGGCCACCCTAGTGCCCCCGTGCACCCCCGTCGTCCGTTCGCCTCGATAGCGGAGAATTTTCGGCGCCGGAGGTAATCGCGGCGAAAGCAACACGCCGCGCGAAAGCAACACGCCGCGCGGGACTTAGAAAAATTTCGGCTCGGTCGGATCCGGAGGTAAACCTGGCCGATCTA
>NW_012060745.1:0-607 GCF_000956235.1 Wasmannia auropunctata | reverse complement strand
TTCTTCGCTTATCGGGGCGAACGGACGACGGGGGTGCACGGGGGTGTAGGTGGCCGAATAAACGTGCGGGCACGCGAATCGGCGTAATTATTAAGGGGGCTAGCGGGGAATCGTCGATCGGCCAGATTTACCTCCGGACCCGACCGAGCCGAAAAATTTTTCTAAGTCCCGCGCGGCGTGTTGCTTTCGCGCGGTCGTCCGTTGCTTTCGCCCGTCGATTACCTCCGGCGCCGAAAATTCTTCGCTATCGGGGCGAACGGACGACGGGGGTGCACGGGGGTGGTAGGGTGACCGAATAAACGTGCGGGCGCGCGAATCGACGTAACATTAAGGGGCGCTAGGACGGGAGCGTCGACGGCCAGGTTTACCTCGGACCGACCGAGACGAAATTTCTAAGTCCGGCGCGGGCGTGTTGCTTTCGCGCGGCGTGTTGCTTTCGCCGCGATTACCTCCGGCGCCGAAAATTCTTCGCTATCGGGGCGAACGGACGACGGGGGTGCACGGGGGTGGTAGGGTGGCCGAATAAACGTGCGGGCACGCGAATCGGCGTAACAATAAGGGGGCTAGCGGGGAAGCGTCGATCGACCAGGTTACTGAGTCGACAAGG
>NW_012060744.1:0-458 GCF_000956235.1 Wasmannia auropunctata | reverse complement strand
GTGCCTTGTCGACTCAGTTTCTAGTAGACTAGTGGCTCGTGTTTTCCGCAAAGCGCATCATGCGCATGATTTACCTATATCCTTTTATCTTTGTTTAACATTTGGTGAACTGATACATCATGCGTATGATGCACTTTGCGGAGCACAGCCATTAGTCTAAACGCAGCCAGTGTGATAATACGACACGTCGTACGTCATATCTGGAAGTGCGCGCCATTGGATATTACATATACATATATGTTGCCTTTGCTGAAGTCTGTTCCTGCACGTGTAGTGAAATCGTGTGAAGAAAATATTTTATTGTGCTCGATTTTTTCACACTAAATTAATAAAGTCGCAATTAAATGATCATAGTTTAAATACGTATTTTTTAAATAAAAAATATGTATCCTCGTGGACCATATAAAGAATATCTTCAAGATGAAAGGAAAAGAATTCCTGCAACAACAATTCATTCG
>NW_012060743.1:0-423 GCF_000956235.1 Wasmannia auropunctata | reverse complement strand
GACGTTGAATGTGGAAACGCCGCGAAACGCAAGGATACGACGTTTCCGAGCTTCAAACGGCGAGAATCGACGTTTGAGCGGTGGGAACGTCGCGGGCGCTCGGATCCGGCGGTTCCGCGCTTCGCACGTCGAGATTCGACGTTTGAATGGTGGAAACGCCGCGAACGCAAGGATACGACGTTTCCGAGCCTCAAAACGGCGAGAATCGACGTTTAGTAGCGGTGGGAACGTCGCGGGCGCTCGGATCCGGCGGTTCCGCGCTTCGCACGTCGAGATTCGACGTTTGAATGGTGGAAACGCCGCGAACGCAAGGATACGACGTTTCCGAGCTTCAAACGGCGAGAATCGACGTTTGAGCGGTGGGAACGTCGCGGGCGCTCGGATCCGGCGGTTCCGCGCTTCGCACGTCGAGATTCGACGTTT
>NW_012060742.1:0-492 GCF_000956235.1 Wasmannia auropunctata | reverse complement strand
GCGCTTCGCACGTCGAGATTCGACGTTTGAATGGTGGAAACGCCGCGAACGCAACGGACTACGACGTTTCCTCGCTTCAAACGGCGAGAATCGACGTTTTAGCGTGGGAACGTCGCGGGCGCACGGATCTGGCGGTTCCGCGCTTCGCACGTCGAGATTCGACGTTTGAATGGGGGAACCGCCGCGAACGCAAGGATACGACGTTTCCGAGCTTCAAACGGCGAGAATCGACGTTTGAGCGGTGGGAACGTCGCGGGCGCTCGGATCCGGCGGTTCCGCGCTTCGCACGTCGAGATTCGACGTTTGAATGGTGGAAACGCCGCGAACGCAAGGATACGACGTTCCGAGCTCAAACGCGAGAATCGACGTTGAGCGGTGGGTACGTCGCGGGCGCTCGGATCCGGCGGTTCCGCGCTTCGCACGTCGAGATTCGACGTTTTGAATGGTGGAAACGCCGCGAACGCACTGAGTCGACAAGGCACACAGGGGATA
>NW_012060741.1:0-331 GCF_000956235.1 Wasmannia auropunctata | reverse complement strand
TATCCCCTGTGTGCCTTGTCGACTCAGTCGATGTTTCAACACTGTGATTCTCGCGAGAATTCCGACTCTCTTGGTGTCCTTGATACCCTCGCGGGGTTTCTTTGGGCCCGGGTTCAGGGTCTGGCTTTTCTCCGATATTATTCACGATGTTTCAACACTGTGATTCTCGCGAGAATTCCGACTCTCTTGGTGTCCTTGATTCCCTCGCGTGGTTTCTTTGGACCCGGGTTCAGGGTCTGGCTTTTCTCCGATATTATTCACGATGTCTGAACGCTGTGACTCGCGGGAGTTCCGACTTTCTTGGTGTCCTTGATTCCCTCGCGTGGTTTCA
>NW_012060740.1:0-369 GCF_000956235.1 Wasmannia auropunctata | reverse complement strand
TACTCCCCTGTGTGCCTTGTCGACTCAGTCATACATTATACGAAGTTATACGATGCCCAATCTGATATAATTTATCTATTTTAAAGTAACAGATCTGTGAGAAGAATTGCAGCTGTCTGCTGTCCTATTACATATATAAAGTTTTAAATCAATACATATAAGTTTCACAGATTTGTTACCCCATTTTATAAAAAATGTTTCACTCACCAACTCGAAGCGCAACGGGCGGAGTTGTTCAGCCACGAAGCTGCGATGATACT
Source organism: Wasmannia auropunctata (assembly GCF_000956235.1). Classification (NCBI taxonomy): domain Eukaryota; kingdom Metazoa; phylum Arthropoda; class Insecta; order Hymenoptera; family Formicidae; genus Wasmannia; species Wasmannia auropunctata. The sequence continues at coordinate 109 of NW_012060740.1, read as the reverse complement.
GTAACACACAAATAAAAGATTTAAATTAAAACATTGCTCAAAATAATGATTGTCTTAAGAGACAATTTTTGTGCGTATTGAATTAATTTAATTTTCATTTGTTTTTCAA
>NW_012060739.1:0-433 GCF_000956235.1 Wasmannia auropunctata | reverse complement strand
GAAGCTCGGAAACGTCGTATCCTTGCGTTCGCGGCGTTTCCACCATTCAACCGTCGAATCTCGACGTGCGAAGCGCGGAACCGCCGGATCCGACGACGCCCCGCGACGTTCCACCGCTCAAACGTCGATTCTCGCCGTTTGAAGCTCGGAAACGTCGTATCCTTGCGTTCGCGGCGTTTCCACCATTCAAACGTCGAATCTCGACGTGCGAAGCGCGGAACCGCCGGATCCGAGCGCCCGCGACGTTCCCACCGCTCAAACGTCGATTCTCGCCGTTTGAAGCTCGGAAACGTCGTATCCTTGCGTTCGCGGCGTTTCCACCATTCAAACGTCGAATCTCGACGTGCGAAGCGCGGAACCGCCGGATCCGAGCGCCCGCGACGTTCCCACCGCTCAAACGTCGATTCATCGTATAACTTCGTATAATGTATGA
>NW_012060738.1:0-454 GCF_000956235.1 Wasmannia auropunctata | reverse complement strand
CTCGACTGCGAAGCGCGGAACCGCCGGATCCGACGCGCCCGCGACTTCCCACCGCTCCAAACGTCCGATTCTGCCGTTTGAAGCGAGAAACGTCGTATCCTTGCGTTCGCGGCGTTTCCACCATTCAAACGTCGAATCTCGACGTGCGAAGCGCGGAACCGCCGGATCCGAGCGCCCGCGACGTTCCCACCGCTCCAAACGTCCGATTCTCGCCGTTTGAAGCGAGAAACGTCGTATCCTTGCGTTCGCGGCGTTTCCACCATTCAAACGTCGAATCTCGACGTGCGAAGCGCGGAACCGCCGGATCCGAGCGCCCGCGACGTTCCCACCGCTCAAACGTCGATTCTCGCCGTTTGAAGCGAGGAAACGTCGTATCCTTGCGTTCGCGGCGTTTCCACCATTCAAACGTCGAATCTCGACGTGCGAAGCACGTAATAACTTCGTATAGCATACA
>NW_012060737.1:0-470 GCF_000956235.1 Wasmannia auropunctata | reverse complement strand
ACGCACGCACGCACGCACGCACGCACGCACGCACGCACGCACGCACGCACGCACGCACGCACGCACGCACGCACGCACGCACGCACGCACGCACGCACGCACGCACGCACGCACGCACGCACACACGCACACACGCACACACGCACACACACACAACACACAAACACACACACACACACACGCGCGCGCGCGCGCGCGCGCACGCACGCACGCTCTCTCTCTCTCTCTCTCTCGTTCATTTTCCTACAGTTTTTTTCATTCACTCTCCCATTTCTTTCTCTTGCACGCTCACTCGCACGTTTTCATTTATGTACACCACATACTTGCTCCTTCACTTCGCACTATTTCTCTCGTTCGCGGGCTGACGCAGAAAAATGATCTTAGCTGTTTCCGACAAAGTTCATAAACGCAAATCGTAGTCGTAGATCAGCGCAATGATTTTACGCTAACGTATGCCGTCTTCTGCTTGA
>NW_012060736.1:0-316 GCF_000956235.1 Wasmannia auropunctata | reverse complement strand
TATACGAAGTTATCGCGAACGCAAGGATACGACGTTTCCGAGCTTCAAACGGCGAGAATCGACGTTTGAGCCGGTGGGAACCGTCGCGGGCGCTCGGATCCGGCGGTTCCGCGCTTACGCACGTCGAGATTCGACGTTTGAATGGTGGAAACGCCGCGAACGCAAGGATACGACGTTTCCGAGCTTCAAACGGCGAGAATCGACGTTTGAGCGGTGGGAACGTCGCGGGCGCTCGGATCCGGCGGTTCCGCGCTTCGCACGTCGAGATTCGACGTTTGAATGGTGGAAACGCCGCGAACGCAAGGATACGACGTTT
>NW_012060735.1:0-429 GCF_000956235.1 Wasmannia auropunctata | reverse complement strand
CATACATTATACGAAGTTATACGATCATTCAAACGTCGAATCTCGACGTGCGAAGCGCGGAACCGCCGGATCCGAGCGCCCGCGACGTTCCCACCGCTCAAACGTCGATTCTCGCCGTTTGAAGCTCGGAAACGTCGTATCCTTGCGTTCGCGGCGTTTCCACCATTCAAACGTCGAATCTCGACGTGCGAAGCGCGGAACCGCCGGATCCGAGCGCCCGCGACGTTCCCACCGCTCAAACGTCGATTCTCGCCGTTTGAAGCTCGGAAACGTCGTATCCTTGCGTTCGCGGCGTTTCCACCATTCAAACGTCGAATCTCGACGTGCGAAGCGCGAACCGCCGGATCCGAGCGCCCGCGACGTTCCGGACCGTCGTCAAACGTCGATTCTCGCCGTTGAAGCTCGGAAACGTCGTATCCTTGCGTTCGC
>NW_012060734.1:0-407 GCF_000956235.1 Wasmannia auropunctata | reverse complement strand
GCCTTGTCGACTCAGTGATTCGACGTTTGAATGGTGGAAACGCCGCGAACGCAAGGATACGACGTTTCCGAGCTTCAAACGGCGAGAATCGACGTTTGAGCGGTGGGAACGTCGCGGGCGCCTCGGACTCCGGCGGTTCCGCGCTTCGCACGTCGAGATTCGACGTTTGAATGGTGGAAACGCCGCGAACGCAAGGATACGACGTTTCCGAGCTTCAAACGGCGAGAATCGACGTTTGAGCGGTGGGAACGTCGCGGGCGCTCGGATCCGGCGGTTCCGCGCTTCGCACGTCGAGATTCGACGTTTGAATGGTGGAAACGCCGCGAACGCAAGGATACGACGTTTCCGAGCTTCAAACGGCGAGAATCGACGTTTGAGCGGTGGGAACGTCACGTAATAACTTCGTA
>NW_012060733.1:0-412 GCF_000956235.1 Wasmannia auropunctata | reverse complement strand
CGGTGGGAACGTACGCGGGCGACTCGGATCCGGCGGTTCCGCGCTTCGCAACGTCGAGATTTGACGTTTTGAATGGTGGAAACGCCGCGAACGCAAAGGATACGACGTTTCCGAGCTTCAAACGGCGAGAATCGACCGTTTTGAGCGGTGGGAACGTCGCGGGCGCTCGGATCCGGCGGTTCCGCGCTTCGCACGTCGAGATTCGACGTTTGAATGGTAGAACGCCGCGACGCAAGGATACGACGTTTCCGAGCTTCAAACGGCGAGAATCGACGTTTTGAGCGGTAGGGAACCGTCGCGGGTCGCTCGGGAATCCGGCGGTTCCGCGCTTCGCACGTCGAGATTCGACGTTTGAAATGGTGGAAACGTCCGCGAACGCAAGGATACGACGTTTCCGAGCTTCAAACGGCTA
>NW_012060732.1:0-458 GCF_000956235.1 Wasmannia auropunctata | reverse complement strand
ATGCTATACGAAGTTATTACGTTCCGAGCTTCAAACGGCGAGAATCGACCGTTTGAGCGGTGGGAACGTCGCGGGCGCTCGGATCCGGCCGGTTCCGCGCTTCCGTCACGTCGAGATTTCGACGTTTGAATGGTGGAAACGCCGCGAACGCAAGGATACGACGTTTCCGAGCTTCAAACGGCGAGAATCGACGTTTGAGCGGTGGGAACGTCGCGGGCGCTCGGATCCGGCGGTTCCGCGCTTGGCACGTCGAGATTCGACGTTTGAATGGTGGAAACGCCGCGAACGCAAGGATACGACGTTTCCGAGCTTCAAACGGCGAGAATCGACGTTTGAGTCGGCGGGAACGTCGACGGGCGCTCGGATCCGGCGGTTCCGCGCTTCGCACGTCGAGATTCGACGTTTGAATGGTAGAAACGCCGCGAACGCAAGGATACGACGTTTCCGAGCTTTCTAAA
>NW_012060731.1:0-402 GCF_000956235.1 Wasmannia auropunctata | reverse complement strand
AGGTATTCGACGTTTGAATGGTGGAAACGCCGCGAACGCAAGGATACGACGTTTCCGAGCTTCAAACGGCGAGAATCGACGTTTGAGCGGTGGGAACGTCGCGGGCGCTCCGGATCCCGGCGGTTCCGCGCCTTCGCACGTCGAGATTCGACGTTTGAATGGTGGAAACGCCGCGAACGCAAGGATACGACGTTTCCGAGCTTCAAACGGCGAGAATCGACGTTTGAGCGGTGGGAACGTCGCGGGCGCTCGGATCCGGCGGTTCCGCGCTTCGCACGTCGAGATTCGACGTTTGAATGGTGGAAACGCCGCGAACGCAAGGATACGACGTTTCCGAGCTTCAAACGGCGAGAATCGACGTTTGAGCGGTGGGAACGTCGCGGGATCGTATAACTTCGTATA
>NW_012060730.1:0-325 GCF_000956235.1 Wasmannia auropunctata | reverse complement strand
CGTTTTCCACCATTCAAACGTCGAATCTCGACGTGCGAAGCGCGGAACCGCCGGATCCGAGCCGCCCGCCGACGTTCCCACCGCTTCAAACGTCGATTCTCGCCGTTTAGTAAGCTACGGAAACGTCGTATCCTTGCGTTACGTCGCGTTTCCACCATTCAAACGTCGAATCTCGACGTGCGAAGCGCGGAACCGCCGGATCCGAGCGCCCGCGACGTTCCCACCGCTCAAACGTCGATTCTCGCCGTTTGAAGCTCGGAAACGTCGTATCCTTGCGTTCGCGGCGTTTCCACCATTCAAACGTCGAATCTCGACGTGCGAAGCA
>NW_012060729.1:0-341 GCF_000956235.1 Wasmannia auropunctata | reverse complement strand
GTAACACTGTGACTCGCGGGAATTCCGACTCTCTTGGTGTCCTTGATTCCCTCGCGGGGTTCTTTGGGCCCGGGGTCAGGGTCGAGCTCTCCGGATTACCTCCGCGCGGTTACCGGATCACTCACGATGTTTCAACACTTTGATTCTCGTGAGAATTCCGACTCTCTTGGTGTCCTTGATTCCCTCGCGGGGTTTCTTTGGGCCTGGGGTCAGGGTCTGGCTCTTCTCCGATTATTCACGGTGTCTGAACACTGTGACTCGCGGGAATTCCGACTCTCTTGGTGTCCTTGATTCCCTCGCGGGGTTTCTTTGGGCCCGGGGTAAGGGTCGAGCTCCACGGA
>NW_012060728.1:0-947 GCF_000956235.1 Wasmannia auropunctata | reverse complement strand
TATCCCCTGTGTGCCTTGTCGACTCAGTTGCTATACGAAGTTATTACGTGATGTAAACCTGGCCGATCGACGCTTCGCTTCCCCGCTGGCGCCCTCAATATTACGTCGATTAGCGTGCCCGCACGTCTGTTCGGCCACTCAAGTGCCCCCGTGCACCCCCGTCGACCGTTCGCCTCGATAGCGGAGAATTTTCGGCGCCGGAGGTAAACGCGGCGAAAGCAACACTCCGCGCGAAAGCAACACGCCGCGCGGGACTTAGAAAATTTTCGGGTCGGGTCCGGAGGTAATCCTGGCCGATCCACGCTTCGCTTCCCCGCTGGCGCCCTTAATATTACGTCGATTTCCGTGCCCGAACGTCTATTCGGCCACCCGAGTGCCCCCGTGCACCCCCGTCGTCCGTTCGCCACGATAGCGGAGAATTTTCGGCGCCGGAGGTAAAAGCGGCGAAAGCAACACTCCGCGCGAAAGCAACACGCCGCGCGGGACTTAGAAAATTTTCGGGTCGGGTCCGGAGGTAAACCTGGCCGATCGACGCTTCGCTTTCCCGCTGGCGCCCTTAATATTACGTCGAATCGCGTGACCGCACGTCTATTCGGCCACCCGAGTGCCCCCGTGCACCCCCGTCGACCGTTCGTTTTGATAGCGGAAAATTTTTGGCGCCGGAGGTAAACGCGGCGAAAGCAAACGCCGCGCGAAAGCAACACGCCGCGCGGGACTTAGAAAATTTTCGGGTCGGGTCCGGAGGTAAACCTGGCCGATCGACGCTTCGCATCCCCGCTGGCGCCCTTAATATTACGTCGATTCGCGTGCCCGCACGTCTATTCGGCCACTCAAGTGCCCCCGTGCACCACCGTCGTCCGTTCACCTCGATAGCGGAGAATTTTCGGCGTCGGAGGTAAAGGCGGCGAAAGCAACACGCCGCGCGAACTGAGTCGACAAGGCACACA
>NW_012060727.1:0-392 GCF_000956235.1 Wasmannia auropunctata | reverse complement strand
TATCCCCTGTGTGCCTTGTCGACTCAGTTATGCTATACGAAGTTATTACGTGTGCATTTGAGATGATTATAGGGAAATAAGATAAATATTTAATATAGGATAGAAAAAGGTAAAGCAGACAAGTTAAAGGCAGAGTAAATGAAAGTGAAGGAATGGATAAAATAGAAAAGTAAGAATTCGAAGATATAATTGAGTAAGAAGATCCCAAAGAGTTAGAGGATAAGGAAACTGGAAAGCAGGCTAGGAGGATGGTGAAAAAAATAGTTATGTTTAGAATCAGAAGTTAGATTAGTTGGACTTCAGCGGCAAGAAATGAATTAAAGGAAAGAAATAAATTGAAAGATTTGTAATAGAATTGATGGGATAATAGAAATTATTATTTGCAGAAAATA
>NW_012060726.1:0-390 GCF_000956235.1 Wasmannia auropunctata | reverse complement strand
TGTGTGCCTTGTCGACTCAGTGGAGGTAATCGCGGCGAAAGCAACACGCCGCGCGAAAGCAACACGCCGCGCGGGACTTAGAAAATTTTCGGCTCGGTCGGGTCCGGAGGTAAACCTGGCCGATCGACGATTCCCCGCTAGCCCCCTTAATATTACGCCGATTCGCGTGCCCGCACGTTTATTCGGCCACCCTACCACCCCCGTGCACCCCCCGTCGTCCCCGTTCGCCCCGATACGTCGAGAATTTCGCGCGGAGGTAATCGCGGCGAAAGCAACACGCCGCGCGAAAGCAACACGCCGCGCGGGACTTAGAAAATTTTCGGCTCGGTCGGGTCCGGAGGTAAACCTGGCCGATCGACGCTTCCCCGCTAGCCCCCTTAATATTACGTA
>NW_012060725.1:0-344 GCF_000956235.1 Wasmannia auropunctata | reverse complement strand
TATCCCCTGTGTGCCTTGTCGACTCAGTCGATCGACGCTTCCCCGCTAGCGCCCTTAATATTACGTCGATTCGCGTGCCCGCACGTCTATTTGGCCACCCGAGTGCACCCGTGCACCCCCGTCGTCCGTTCGCCTCGATAGCGGAGAATTTTTGCGCCGGAGGTAAACGCGGCGAAAGCAACACGCCGCGCGAAAACAACACGCCGCGCGAGACTTAGAAAATTTTCGGGTCGGGTCCGGAGGTAAACCTGGCCGATCGACGCTTCGCATCCCCGCTGGCGCCCTTAATATTACGTCGATTCGCGTGCCCGCACGTCTATTCGGCCACCCGAGTGCCCCCGTAC
>NW_012060724.1:0-408 GCF_000956235.1 Wasmannia auropunctata | reverse complement strand
TATCCCCTGTGTGCCTTGTCGACTCAGTTACATTATACGAAGTTATACGATATTTCGGGTCCTATCAACCGATCTAGCAATCTCTGAAACGTTGCGGGGGCTCCCGTCAGACCGTACGGCATCCTCGTGAAGTGGTACAGTCCCTTCCCCGGAACCGTGAATGCCGTATATTCTTTACTGCCCTTTTCCAGCGGGATCTGGAAGTAGGCTTGACTCAAGTCGATAGTCGATATGTAACGCGCCGATCTCAATTTGTCTAGTATCGCGTTCATGTATGGTAATGGATACGCGTCTTTCTTTGATACGCTATTCACTTTTCGAAAATCTAGACAAAATCGATACGTTCCGTTAGGCTTCTTAATCATGACTATCGGCGTCGACCATTCGCTTTTCGATGGCTCTATTATT
>NW_012060723.1:0-400 GCF_000956235.1 Wasmannia auropunctata | reverse complement strand
TATCCCCTGTGTGCCTTGTCGACTCAGTTGTATGCTATACGAAGTTATTACGTTTATCAATCAGTGTCGATTAATTATTCATCGACTAAAAAAATCACTCAAAGAAAAAAATACGTGCATAATTTACTAACACACAATTATTTACTGACACATGAGACGTTCACTTAACAATAGCAAGCAATTGATTGATTTTATTGATTATTTTTGTAGCGCTGTCGAAATGCGAACATGTGATTAATTAATATCTCACAATGAGAGCGCGGTAACAAGCGCTACAAACGTAACCAATAATAAGATCCGTCAGCTGTAATTTCTATTATCGTCGTATATGAACGTGTCGTGTATTAGTAAATTGTCGTGTTTCTTTCTTCGAGTGATTTTTCAGTCAACGATTAATTAA
>NW_012060722.1:0-323 GCF_000956235.1 Wasmannia auropunctata | reverse complement strand
TATCCCCTGTGTGCCTTGTCGACTCAGTTGTATGCTATCCGTCCGCCATACCGCTAAATGTAGGCGCGCGGCGAGATACGATCGCCCCACCGCTCGTCAACTACCGGCTAGCAACTACCAGCGGTAGGGCCGTCGTATCTCGCCGCGCGCCTATATTCAGCAGTAGGCGGACGGATACGCGTTTATTCGCCGATCTTCAAAAATTAATATCTCGTTAACGATTGCGAATTTTGCAAAATGGTAGAGGACTTTTCTGTTTAGTTTAATCTGCTATAGCAGCTCACAAGATTTGATACGGTTATTACCGGACACCTTGTATGTAG
>NW_012060721.1:0-480 GCF_000956235.1 Wasmannia auropunctata | reverse complement strand
TCCCCTGTGTGCCTTGTCGACTCAGTCGTATGCTATACGAAGCTGCTCCTTCTGAATTCCTTGATATAATTTTAAATATTTTTAATTCTATGCATGAGCGTTTAAAATTCACGATTGAGATTGGGGATGACGACAGACTTAATTTTTTAGATGTGAACATTATTATTGACGATCAGAAATTAATATTTGATAGATACAAAAAACCGACATGTTCGGGCAGGTTTTTGAATTTTTACTCTCAACATCCTAAGTGTCATAAAAGTGGTGTGATAACTGGTATGGTTGACAGAATTTTATTATTATCCCACCCACGATTCCATCGAGACAACTTAATTGACACAATACATACATTACAAAATAACGGATATCCTCTCCCTTTTATTTTCTCGACAATTAACACTAGATTAAAACGGTTTGCTGTTAAAGATAACCAAAAGAATCGTTATAACGATAGGACGGATGAAAATAATTGGTTTTTCG
>NW_012060720.1:0-749 GCF_000956235.1 Wasmannia auropunctata | reverse complement strand
GTAGCGCCCGCGACGTTCCCACCGCTCAAACGTCGATTCTCGCCGTTTGAAGCGAGGAAACGTCGTATCCCTTGCGTTCGCAACGTTTCCACCATTCAAACGTCGAATTCTCGAACGTGCGAAGCGCGGAACCGCCGGATCCGAGCGCCCGCGACGTTCCCACCGCTCAAACGTCGATTCTCGCCGTTTGAAGCTCGGAAACGTCCGTATCCCTTGCGTTCGCGCGTTTCCACCATCAACGTCGAATCTCGACGTGCGAAGCGCGGAACCGCCGGATCCGAGCGCCCGCGACGTTCCCACCGCTCAAACGTCGATTCTCGCCGTTTGAAGCTTGTCGACTCAGTATCCTTGCGTTCGCAGCGTTTCCACCATTCAAACGTCGAATCTCGACGTGCGAAGCGCGGAACCGCCGGATCCGAGCGCCCGCGACGTTCCCACCGCTCAAACGTCGATTCTCGTCGTTTGAAGCTCGGAAACGTCGTATCCTTGCGTTCGCGGCGTTTCCACCATTCAAACGTCGAATCTCGACGTGCGAAGCGCGGAACCGCCGGATCCGAGCGCCCGCGACGTTCCCACCGCTCAAACGTCGATTCTCGCCGTTTGAAGCTCGGAAACGTCGTATCCTTGCGTTCGCGGCGTTTCCACCATTCAAACGTCGAATCTCGACGTGCGAAGCGCGGAACCGCCGGATCCGAGCGCCCGCGACGTTCCCACCGCTCAAACGTCGATTCTATCGTATAACTTCGTAT
>NW_012060719.1:0-370 GCF_000956235.1 Wasmannia auropunctata | reverse complement strand
TATCCCCTGTGTGCCTTGTCGACTCAGTCATTATACGAAGTTATACGATCAAGGATACGACGTTTCCTCGCTTCAAACGGCGAGAATCGACGTTTGAGCGGTGGGAACGTCGCGGGCGCTCGGATCCGGCGGTTCCGCGCTTCGCACGTCGAGATTCGACGTTTGAATGGTAGAAACGCCGCGAACGCAAGGATACGACGTTTCCTCGCTTCAAACGGCGAGAATCGACGTTTGAGCGGTGGGAACGTCGCGGGCGCTCGGATCCGGCGGTTCCGCGCTTCGCACGTCGAGATTCGACGTTTGAATGGTAGAAACGCCGCGAACGCAAGGATACGACGTTTCCTCGCTTATATCGGAAGAGCACACGTCT
>NW_012060718.1:0-486 GCF_000956235.1 Wasmannia auropunctata | reverse complement strand
TATCCCCTGTGTGCCTTGTCGACTCAGTTGTTGACCGAGGCGTCAACGAGATCTGGCGCGGGCGCGCGCGCGACGAAGGTGTCGCGCCGCCGCCGCCCGGAGACCAAGAGCGCCCCAAGTACAAGTGGAGATATATATATAAGATACGTTCGCCCGAGGAGAGAAGAGCGCGACGACGGGACCTCGACGCGAGAGTCACGTCGCGCCGCTCCGCGCCGCCGCCCTGCGTAGGCCGCCCCACCGTACTCTCGGTGAGAGGTGCGCCTCGAGAGAGGTGCGCGCGCGTGCAAAAATGGAGCCGCGCCTGCCGTGCGCGGGCTCCAGCCTCGGAGATGATACGTCTCTCCTCTGTACTCCGCGGGTACTCGGTCTCTCGGAGCAGTCGCGATCTCCGGCCCGAGGAGCCGCCCTGGTGTGTGGTATCGCGCGAGCCGACCGCGCGCGTGTCCGAGTCCACGAAAGCGATTACTCTCCGCGAGCGCGCGA
>NW_012060717.1:0-354 GCF_000956235.1 Wasmannia auropunctata | reverse complement strand
TCCTTGCGTTCGCGGCGTTTCCACCATTCAAACGTCGAATCTCGACGTGCGAAGCGCGGAACCGCCGGATCCGAGCGCCCGCGACGTTCCCACCGATCAAACGTCGATTCCTCGCCGTTTGAAGCTCGGAAACGTCGTATCCTTGCGTTCGCGGCGTTTCCACCATTCAAACGTCGAATCTCGACGTGCGAAGCGCGGAACCGCCGGATCCGAGCGCCCGCGACGTTCCCACCGCTCAAACGTCGATTACTCGCCGTTTTGAAGCTTCGGAAACGTCGTATCCTTGCGTTCGCGGCGTTTCCACCATTTCAAACGTCGAATCTCGACGTGCGAAGCGATCGTATAACTTCGTAT
>NW_012060716.1:0-414 GCF_000956235.1 Wasmannia auropunctata | reverse complement strand
CGGGTCCGGAGGTAAACCTGGCCGATCGACGCTTCCCGCTAAGCCCCTTAATATTACGTCGATTCGCGCGCCCGCACGTTTATCGGCCACCTACCACCCCCGTGCACCCCCGTCGTCCGTTCGCCCCGATAGCGAAGAATTTTCGGCGCCGGAGGTAATCGCGGCGAAAGCAACACGCCGCGCGAAAAGCAACACGCCGCGCGGAAACCTAGAAAAATATTCGGGTCGGGTCCGGAGGTAAACCCTGGCCGATCATCGCTTCGCTGCCCCGCTGGCGCCCTTAATATTACGTCGTATCGCGTGACCGCACGTCTATTCGGACACCCGAGTGCCCCCGTGCACCCCCGTCGTCCGTTCGCCTCGATAGCGGAGAATTTTTGGCGCCGGAGGTAAACGCGGCGAAAGAAACACGCA
>NW_012060715.1:0-1059 GCF_000956235.1 Wasmannia auropunctata | reverse complement strand
TGGACCCGACCGAGCCGAAATTTTCTAAGTCCCGCGCGGCGTGTTGCTTTCGCGCGGCGTGTTGCTTTCGCCGCGATTACCTCCGGCGCCGAAAATTCTTCGCTATCGGGGCGAACGGACGACGGGGTGCACGGGGTGTAGGGTGGCCGAATAAACGTGCGGGCACGCGAATCGGCGTAACAATAAGGGGGCTAGCGGGGAAGCGTCGATCGGCCAGGTTTACCTCCGGACCCGACCGAGCCGAAAATTTTCTAAGTCCCGCGCGGCGTGTTGCTTTCGCGCGGCGTGTTGCTTTCGCCGCGATTACCTCCGGCGCCGAAAATTCTTCGCTATCGGGGCGAACGGACGACGGGGTAGTCACGGGGTGGTAGGTGCCGAATTAAACGTTGTCGGGCACACGTAATCGACGTAATATTAAGGGGCCTAGCGGGGAAGCGTCGATCGGCCAGGTTTACCTCCGGACCCGACCGAGCCGAAAATTTTCTAAGTCCCGCGCGGCGTGTTGCTTTCGCGCGGCGTGTTGCTTTCGCCGCGATTACCTCCGGCGCCGAAAATTCTTCGCTATCCGGGCGAACGGACGACGGGGTTGCACGGGGTGGTAGGGTTGGCCGAATAACGTGCGGGACGTCGTCGAATCGACGTAATATTAAGGGGGCTAGCGGGGAAGCGTCGATCGGCCAGGTTTACCACCGGACCCGACCGAGCCGAAAATTTTCTAAGTCCCGCGCGGCGTGTTGCTTTCGCCGCGATTACCTCCGGCGTCCGAAAATTCTCCGCTACTCGAGGACGAACGGACGTCGGGGGTGCACGGGGGGCACTAGGGTAGGGCCGAATAAACGGTGCGGGCAACGACGTAATCGACGTAACATTAAGGGCTTTAGCGGGGAAGACGTAGATCGGCCGAGGTTTACCTCGGACCCGACCGAGCCGGAAATTTTTCGTAAGTCCCGCGCGGCGTGTTGCTTTCGCGCGGCGTGTTGCTTTCGCCGCGATTACCTCCGGCGCCAAAAATTCTCCGCTATCGAGGCGAACGGACGACGGGGGTGCACGGGGGCACTA
>NW_012060714.1:0-509 GCF_000956235.1 Wasmannia auropunctata | reverse complement strand
GGACTTGAAAATTTTCGGCTCGGTCTGGTCCGGAGGTAAACCTGGCCGATCGACGATTCCCCGCTAGCCCCCTTAATATTACGCCGATTCGCGTGCCCGCCCGTTTATTCGGCCACCCTACCACCCCCGTGCACCCCCGTCGTCCGTTCGCCCCGATAGCGAAGAATTTTCGGCGCCGGAGGGAATCGCGGCGAAAGCAACACGCCGCGCGAAAGCAACACGCCGCGCGGGTACTTAGAAAATTTTCGGCTCGGTCGGGTCCGGAGGTAAACCTGGCCGATCGACGCTTCCCCGCTAGCCCCCTTAATATTACGTCGATTCGCGCGCCCGCACGTTTATTCGGCCACCCTACCACCCCCGTGCACCCCCGTCGTCCGTTCGCCCCGATAGCGAAGAATTTTCGGCGCCGGAGGTACACTTGGCCAAAGCAACACGCCGCGGCGGTACCTCGCTTCCAGCGGCTAAGTCCCGCGCGCCTCGGACTGAGTCGTCAAGGCACACAGGGGATA
>NW_012060713.1:0-400 GCF_000956235.1 Wasmannia auropunctata | reverse complement strand
TATCCCCTGTGTGCCTTGTCGACTCAGTTTATGCTATACGAAGTTATTACGTTTGATTATATTTTTGTAAGCGCACTGAATGTTAAGCATGAGTATGCCTGAGCGCGATATTTATATTATATACGTTCGATTGTAGTCGAAACATGTTTAAAACCTGCGAAAAGCGAATAAAAATGCGTTAAAATAAAGATAAGTCACAATTTATAAAAGATATACTTACCTGCGACGATAATTACCACAATTCCGCAGCGAGATACTTACAGGTACCTAAAAAATAGAGAAAACACAGTGAAAATCAGTTTGAGTCACAATTTCACGAGTTAAATACTCACCTTATAAGTTTTGCTAAAATATAGCCGACGGATTACCTGAAAATAAGAAGTTAATATTAGTTAGTCAA
>NW_012060712.1:0-381 GCF_000956235.1 Wasmannia auropunctata | reverse complement strand
CCCCTGTGTGCCTTGTCGACTCAGTCGAACGCAAGGATACGACGTTTCCGAGCTTCAAACGGCGAGAATCGACGTTTGAGCGGTGGGAACGTCGCGGGCGCTCGGATCCGGCGGTTCCGCGCTTCGCACGTCGAGATTCGACGTTTCGAATCGGTAGAACGCCGCGAACGCAAGGATACGACGTTTCCGAGCTTCAAACGGCGAGAATCGACGTTTGAGCGGTGGGAACGTCGCGGGCGCTCGGATCCGGCGGTTCCGCGCTTCGCACGTCGAGATTCGACGTTTGAATGGTAGAAACGCCGCGAACGCAAGGATACGACGTTTCCGAGCTTCAAACGGCGAGAATCGACGTTTGAGCGATCGTATAACTTCGTATACGCT
>NW_012060710.1:0-756 GCF_000956235.1 Wasmannia auropunctata | reverse complement strand
CGATCGGATCCGGCGGTTCGGCGCTTCGCACGTCGAGATTCGACGTTTGAATGGTAGAACGCCGCGAACGCAAGGATACGACGTTCCGAGCTTCAAACGGCGAGATCGACCGTTGAGCGGTCGGTACGTCGCGGCGCTCGGATCCGGCGGTTCGGCGCTTCGCACGTCGAGATTCGACGTTTGAATGGTAGAAACGACCGCGTAAACGCAAGGATACGACGTTTCCGAGCTTCAAACGGCGAGAATCGACGTTTGAGCGGTGGGAACGTCGCGGGCGCTCGGATCCGGCGGTGCCGCGCTTCGCACGTCGAGATTCGACGTTTGAATGGTGGAAACGCCGCGAACGCAAGGATACGACGTTTCCGAGCTTCAAACGGCGAGAATCGACGTTTGAGCGGTGGGAACGTCGCGGTCGCTCGGATCCGGCGGTGCCGCGCTTCGCACGTCGAGATTCGACGTTTGAATGGTGGAAACGCCGCGAACGCAAGGATACGACGTTTCCGAGCTTCAAACGGCGAGAATCGACGTTTGAGCGGTGGGAACGTCGCGGGCGCTCGATCGCGGTGCGCGCTTCGCACGTCGAGATTCGACGTTTGAATGGTGGAAACGTCCGACGAACGCAAGGATACGACGTTTCCGAAGGCTTCAAACGGCGGAGAAGTCGACGTTTGAGCGTGGGAACGTCGCGGGCGCTCAGATCCGGCGGTGCCGCGCTTCGCACGTCGAGATTCGACGATCGTATAACTTCGTATAATG
>NW_012060709.1:0-590 GCF_000956235.1 Wasmannia auropunctata | reverse complement strand
TAGAAACGCCGCGAACGCAAGGATACGACGTTTCCGAGCTTCAAACGGCGGAGAATCTACGTTGAGCGGTAGGGAACGTCGCGGGCGGCTCGGGATCCGGCGGTTCCGCGCTTCGCACGTCGAGATTCGACGTTTGAATGGTAGAAACGCCGCGAACGCAAGGATACGACGTTTCCGAGCTTCAAACGGCGAGATCGACGTTGAGCGTAGGGAACGTCGCGGGCGGCTCGGGATCCGGCGGTTCCGCGCTTCGCACGTCAGATTCGACGTTTGAATGGTAGAAACGCCGCGAACGCAAGGATACGACGTTTCCGAGCTTCAAACGGCGAGAATCGACGTTTTGAGCGTGGGAACGTCCGCGGGTCCCGCTCGGATCCGGTCGGTTCGGCGCTCGCACGTCGAGATTCGACGTTTGAATGGTAGAAACGCCGCGAACGCAAGGATACGACGTTTCCGAGCTTCAAACGGCGAGAATCGACGTTTGAGCGGTGGGAACGTCGCGGGCCGCTTCGGATCCGGCGGTTCGGCGCTTCGCACGTCGAGATTCGACGTTTGAATGGTAGAAACGCCGCGACGTAATAACTTCGTAT
>NW_012060708.1:0-471 GCF_000956235.1 Wasmannia auropunctata | reverse complement strand
CGCGGAACCGCCGGATTCCGAAGCGCCCGCGACGTTCCCACCGCTCAAACGTCGAATTCTCGCCGTTTGAAGCTCGGAAACGTCGTATCCTTGCGTTCGCGCGTTTCCACCACCTTCAACGTCGACTCTCGACGTGCGAAGCGCGGAACCGCCGGATCCGAGCGCCCGCGACGTTCCCACCGCTCAAACGTCGATTCTCGCCGTTTGAAGCTCGGAAACGTCGTATCCTTGCGTTCGCGGCGTTTCCACCACTTCAAACGTCGACTCTCGACGTGCGAAGCGCGGAACCGCCGGATCCGAGCGCCCGCGACGTTCCCACCGCTCAAACGTCGATTCTCGCCGTTTGAAGCTCGGAAACGTCGTATCCTTGCGTTCGCGGCGTTTCCACCACTTCAAACGTCGAATCTCGAAGTGCGAAGCGCGGAACCGCCGGATCCGAGCGCCCGCGACGTTACGTAATAACTTCGTATA
>NW_012060707.1:0-775 GCF_000956235.1 Wasmannia auropunctata | reverse complement strand
TATCCCCTGTGTGCCTTGTCGACTCAGTTTAGCCGCTGGAAGCGAGGTACCGCCGCGGCGTGTTGCTTTGGCCAAGTGTACCTCCGGCGCCGAAAATTCTTCGCTATCGGGGCGAACGGACGACGGGGGTGCACGGGGGTGGTAGGGTGGCCGAATAAACGTGCGGGCGCGCGAATCGACGTAATATTAAGGGGGCTAGCGGGAAGCGTCGATCCGGCCACGGTTTACCTCCGGACCGACCGTAGCCGAAATTTCTAAGTTCCGCGCGCGTAGTGCGTTCGCGCGGCGTGTTGCTTTCGCCGACGATTACCTCCGGCGCCGAAAATTCTTCGCTATCGGGGCGAACGGACGACGGGGGTGCACGGGGGTGGTAGGGTGGCCGAATAAACGTGCGGGCGCGCGAATCGACGTAATAACTAAAGGGGGCTAGCGGGGGAAGCGTCGATCGGCCAGGTTTACCTCCGGACCCGACCGAGCCGAAAATTTTTCTAAAGTCCCGCGCGGCGTGTTGCTTTTCGCGCGGCGTGTTGCTTTCGCCGCGATTACCTCCGGCGCCGAAAATTCTTCGCTATCGGGGCGAACGGACGACGGGGTGCACGGGGTGTAGGTGCGATAACGTGCGGCTGCCGATCGAGTACTATTAGGGGCTAGCGGGAATCGTCGATCGGCCAGGTTTACCTCCGGACCCGACCGAGCCGAAAATTTTCTAAGTCCCGCGCGGCGTGTTGCTTTCGCGCGGCGTGTTGCTTTCGCCGCGATTACCTCCGGCGCCGAA
>NW_012060706.1:0-403 GCF_000956235.1 Wasmannia auropunctata | reverse complement strand
TATCCCCTGTGTGCCTTGTCGACTCAGTTACACACCGCCCGTCGCTACTACCGATTGAATGATTTAGTGAGGTCTTCGGACTGGTGCGCGGCAATGCGTCGGCATTGCCGATGTTGCCGGGAAGATGACCAAACTTGATCATTTAGAGGAAGTAAAAGTCGTAACAAGGTTTCCGTAGGTGAACCTGCGGAAGGATCATTAACGTTCCGGAGGTCCTGCTCTTTGCGCCCTTCTCGTGAGCGCGCGCTGAGTCGGCGACTGTAAGGACACACAGAGAGAAGAGAAGAGAGAGAGATCAGTGGAATTGACGGACGATATTGGAGAGCGCGCGTGTCAACGACGCGCACGCAATCCGAGCTAGCCGAGAGCGCGCCTATCTCTATGTTCTCGCGCGCGCTTGTAC
>NW_012060705.1:0-467 GCF_000956235.1 Wasmannia auropunctata | reverse complement strand
CGTTCGCGGCGTTTCCACCATTCAAACGTCGAATCTCGACGTGCGAAGCGCGGAACCGCCGGATCCGAGCGCCCGCGACCGTTCCACGCTCAAACGTCGATTCTCGCCGTTTGAAGCTCGGAAACGTCGTATCCTTGCGTTCGCGGCGTTTCCACCATTCAAACGTCGAATCTCGACGTGCGAAGCGCGGAACCGCCGGATCCGAGCGCCCGCGACGTTCCCACCGCTCAAACGTCGATTCTCGCCGTTTGAAGCTCGGAAACGTCGTATCCTTGCGTTCGCGGCGTTTCCACCATTCAAACGTCGAATCTCGACGTGCGAAGCGCGGAACCGCCGGATCCGAGCGCCCGCGACGTTCCCACCGCTCAAACGTCGATTCTCGCCGTTTGAAGCTCGGAAACGTCGTATCCTTGCGTTCGCGGCGTTTCCACCATTCAAACGTACGTAATAACTTCGTATAGCATACA
>NW_012060704.1:0-351 GCF_000956235.1 Wasmannia auropunctata | reverse complement strand
TATCCCCTGTGTGCCTTGTCGACTCAGTTGCGTGCGTGCGTGCGTGCGTGCGTGCGTGCGTGCGTGCGTGCGTGCGTGCGTGCGTGCGTGCGTCCGTGCGTGCGTGTGCATGTAAGTAAGTATGTGGATTTAGTTATAGATTCAGAAACAAACATTGTCAAAAAATATAATATTTCCGCAGAATAACGAGTCTTGATGAAGTCATGTGTGTGTGCATGCAAAGATTAAGCTATAGCTGTCAAATATGATATCAAACAAGCAATTGCGATTTAGCTATGACTGCAATATGGGGTCTAGTACAGAGCAGAAGTATTACGAACTATATTGCCATTCTTAATTATAACAAAAAAT
>NW_012060703.1:0-596 GCF_000956235.1 Wasmannia auropunctata | reverse complement strand
GCGGGCGCTCGGATCCGGCGGTTCCGCGCTTCGCACGTCGAGNTTCGACGTTTGAATGGTGGAAACGCCGCGAACGCAAGGATACGACGTTTCGAGCCTTACAACCGCGGGAATCGACCGTTTGAGCGTGGAACGGTGCGGGCGCTCGGATCCGGCGGTTCCGCGCTTCGCACGTCGAGATTCGACGTTTGAATGGTGGAAACGCCGCGAACGCAAGGATACGACGTTTCCGAGCTTCAAACGGCGAGAATCGACGTTTGAGGGGGGACGCAGCGCGGGCGCTCGGATCCGGCGGTTCCGCGCTTCGCACGTCGAGATTCGACGTTTGAATGGTGGAAACGCCGCGAACGCAAGGATACGACGTTTCCGAGCTTCAAACGGCGAGAATCGACGTTTGAGCGGTGGGAACGTCGCGGGCGCTCGGATCCGGCGGTTCCGCGCTTCGCACGTCGAGATTCGACGTTGAATGGTGAAACGCCGCGTAACGCTAAGGATACGACGTTTCCGAGCTTCAAACGGCGTAGAATCGACGTTTAGAGCGGTGGGAACTGCGGCGCTTCGGATCCGCGGTTCCGCGCTTACGCACGTCGAGGATT
>NW_012060702.1:0-365 GCF_000956235.1 Wasmannia auropunctata | reverse complement strand
GTTTTCCACCATTTCAAAACGTCGAATCTCGACGTGCGAAGCGCGGAACCGACCGGATCCGAGCGACCCGCGACGTTACCCACCGCTCAAACGTCGATTCTCGCCGTTTGAAGACTCGGAAACGTCGTATACCTTGCGTTACGCGGCGTTTCCACCATTCAAACGTCGAATTCTTCGACGTGCGAAGCGCGGAAACCGCCGGATCCGAGCGCCCGCGACGTTCCCACCGTCTCAAACGTCGATTCCCGCCGTTTGAAGACTCGGAAACGTCGTATCCTTGCGTTACGACGGCGTTTCTACCATTCAAACGTCGAATCTCGACGTGCGAAGCGCGGAACCGCCGGTATCCGAGTCGCCCGCGACGT
>NW_012060701.1:0-393 GCF_000956235.1 Wasmannia auropunctata | reverse complement strand
CGTTCCCACCGCTCAAACGTCGATTCTCGCCGTTTGAAGCTCGGAAACGTCGTATCCTTGCGTTCGCGGCGTTTCCACCATTCAAACGTCGAATCTCGACGTGCCGAAGCCGCGGAACCGCCGGACTCCGAGCGCCCGCGACGTTCCCACCGCTCAAACGTCGATTCTCGCCGTTTGAAGCTCGGAAACGTCGTATCCTTGCGTTCGCGGCGTTTCCACCATTCAAACGTCGAATCTCGACGTGCGAAGCCGCGGAACCGCCGGATCCGAGCGCCCGCGACGTTCCCACCGCTCAAACGTCGATTCTCGCCGTTTGAAGCTCGGAAACGTCGTATCCTTGCGTTCGCGGCGTTTCCACCATTCAAACGTCACGTAATAACTTCGTATAGCATA
>NW_012060700.1:0-429 GCF_000956235.1 Wasmannia auropunctata | reverse complement strand
GTGCCTTGTCGACTCAGTGCGCCGAACCGCCGGATCCGAGCGCCCGCGACGTTCCCACCGCTCAAACGTCGATTCTCGCCGTTTGAAGCTCGGAAACGTCGTATCCTTGCGTTCGCGGCGTTTCTACCACTTCAAACGTCGAATCTCGACGTGCGAAGCGCCGAACCGCCGGATCCGAGCGCCCGCGACGTTCCCACCGCTCAAACGTCGATTCTCGCCGTTTGAAGCTCGGAAACGTCGTATCCTTGCGTTCGCGGCGTTTCTACCATTCAAACGTCGAATCTCGACGTGCGAAGAGCGGAACCGCCGGATCCGAGCGCCCGCGACGTTCCCACCGCTCAAACGTCGATTCTCGCCGTTTGAAGCTCGGAAACGTCGTATCCTTGCGTTCGCGGCGTTTCTACCATTCAAACGTCGAATTTCGACGTA
>NW_012060699.1:0-366 GCF_000956235.1 Wasmannia auropunctata | reverse complement strand
CAAGGATACGACGTTTCCGAGCTTCAAACGGCGAGAATCGACGTTGAGCGGTGGGAACGTGCGGGCGCTCGGAATCCGGCGGTTCCGCGCTTCGCACCGTCGACGATTCGACGTTTCGAATGGTGAAACGTCGCGAACGCAAGGATACGACGTTTCCGAGCTTCAAACGGCGAGAATCGACGTTTGAGCGGTGGGAACGTCGCGGGCGCTCGGATCCGGCGGTTCCGCGCTTCGCACCGTCGACGATTCGACGTTCGAATGGTCGAAACGCGCGAACGCAAGGATACGACGTTTCCGAGCTTCAAACGGCGAGAATCGACGTTTGAGCGGTGGGAACGTCGCGGGCGCTCGGATCGTATAACTTCG
>NW_012060698.1:0-408 GCF_000956235.1 Wasmannia auropunctata | reverse complement strand
TTGCAATCGCTTTAGTCACATCACTTCCACTCTTGGCCTTGAGAGGTACGGCCCATGCATGCTTACTCAACACATCGATAACGGTGAGAATGTAGTGGTAACTTCTGTTGAATCGCGTATAATGACGCATCTCGACCACATCCGCCTGCCACAGGTCGTATCCGCAAACTATGACGCGTCTTCATGGAAAATTTCTTCTCGCGGGAGCGTGCAGTTCCTCGATCAGCTGCTGCTTTTCGAGACTTTTCTTTTTCGACATGTTCGAGTCTTTTCTATTCAGCGCGATAATGCGTTTCTTGAATCGACTTTCGAAGCTCGTTAATCATTTGCATATTATTTTGAAGCGCAGTAATCTTTCTCTCGATTTCGTCCTGTCGATCTTTCAAAACTTGTATCGTCTGTTGCACA
>NW_012060697.1:0-474 GCF_000956235.1 Wasmannia auropunctata | reverse complement strand
TATCCCCTGTGTGCCTTGTCGACTCAGTTCAACCTATTCTCAAACTTTAAATGGGTGAGATCTCTGGCTTTCTTGAACTATGAAGCCACGAGAATCTCTCTATCGGATCAGAGTGCCAAGTGGGCCATTTTTGGTAAGCAGAACTGGCGCTGTGGGATGAACCAAACGCAGAGTTAAGGCGCCCAACTCGACGCTCATGGGACACCATGAAAGGCGTTGGTTGCTTAAGACAGCAGGACGGTGGCCATGGAAGTCGGAATCCGCTAAGGAGTGTGTAACAACTCACCTGCCGAAGCAACTAGCCCTGAAAATGGATGGCGCTGAAGCGTCGAGCCTATACTCTGCCGTCAGCGGCAAGTGGGGCGGCCGTGCGGGGCGTTCACGCGCGCCGTACGCGCCGCCACGAAGCCCTGACGAGTAGGAGGGTCGCGGCGGTGTGCGCAGAAGGGTCTGGGCGCGAGCCTGCCTGGAGCC
>NW_012060696.1:0-639 GCF_000956235.1 Wasmannia auropunctata | reverse complement strand
TGAAATCGACGTAATATTAAGGGGGGCCAGCGGGGAAGCGAAGCGTCGATCGGCCAGGTTTACCTCCGGACCCGATCCGAAAATTTTCTAAGTCTCGCGCGGCGTGTTGCTTTTCGCCGCGTTTACCTCCGGCGCCAAAAATTCTCCGCTATCGAGGCGAACGGACGACGGGGGTGCACGGGGGGCACTCGGGTGGCCAAATAGACGTGCGGGCACGCGAATCGACGTAATATTAAGGGTGCTTGCGGGGAAGCGTCGATCGGCCAGGTTTACCTCCGGACCCGACAGAGCCAAAATTTCTAAGTCACGCGCGGCGTGTTGCTCTCGCGCGGCGTGTTCTTTCGCCGCGTTTACCTCCGGCGCCGAAATTACTCCGCTATCGAGGCGAACGGACGACGGGGGTGGCACGGGAGGCACTCGGCGTGGCCGAATAGACGTGCGGGTACGCGAATCGACGTAATATTAAGGGCGCTAGCGGGGAAGCGAAGCGTCGATCGGCCAGGTATACCTCCGGACTCGACCCGAAAATTTTCTAATTCCCGCGCGGCGTGTTGCTTTCGCGCGGCGTGTTTCTTTCGCCGCGTTTACCCTCCGGCCGCCAAAAATTCTCCGCTATCGAGGCGTAACGGACGACGGGGG
>NW_012060694.1:0-865 GCF_000956235.1 Wasmannia auropunctata | reverse complement strand
TGCGCGCCGGGTTCTCCCTGTCCTTTCAGGCGGATTATGCCGCCGTCCTCCAAATAATGCGGCAGCTTGATTTTCAGCTTTTTGCCGCTTTGGGAACGTGACTTCCGTCTTTCCGCGCCGATAAGCTGCTTTATGGAAACGGTGAGCGTGGCATGGACATCGCGCCCGTTTTGCGGCCTGCGCATATGAGGCCGGCCTGCGGCATGGGTGAAAAAGCTCGTCAAAAATTTGATTCGTCAAGGTGGACGCGGCCTTTAAAATTGCCATGGCCCCCTTGCGCGGAACGCGCGCCGCCAAAGCCGAAATCGCCCGTCGCTGCCGAACCCTTGCGCGCCGCTGAACCCCTGACCGCCGCCAAAAGTTTGGAAGCGGGGCTTGCCCTCGGCATCTATCTGCCCGCTATCGAAAGCGGCGCGTTTTTCCTTATCGCCCAAAATTTCATAGGCTTGATTAAGCTCGGCAAATTTTTGTTCCGCCGCTTTATCCTTGGGATTATGATCGGGGTGGCAGCGCATGGCCAGCTTGCGAAAGGCGGATTTTATCTGCTTTTCATCGGCTGTTTTCGCAACGCCCAAAACGGCATAGGGATTGCGCATAAAACCTCCTCTCCCGGCTTTCGGCTTTTTGAAACAAAAGCGCTGAACGCGCTTTTCCTATATGCGCAGTGCAGCGGCCGATTGCGAGGGGCGGCGCGTATTTTTCCAAAATATTTTTGCAGGCTTTGTTTGCGGGCGTTTTGCCGCGCGGGGGAACGCCCTGCAGTCTATCTTTGCGCGGCGCATGAGCGCACGCCCTTAATGCAAAAGCCTGTCTGCATTTTTGGGCGCATAAAAAAACCGCGCCTTGGTTGCCCAAAGCGCGGCAA
>NW_012060693.1:0-456 GCF_000956235.1 Wasmannia auropunctata | reverse complement strand
TAACGGTCGACGGGGGTGCACGGGGGCACTCGGGTGGCCGAATGACGTGCGGGCACCCGAATCGACGTAATNTTAAGGGCGCTAGCGGGGAAGCGTCGATCGGCCAGGTTTACCTCCGGACCCGACCCGAAAATTTTCTAAGTCCCCGCGCGGCGTGTTGCTTTCGCGCGGCGTGTTGCTTTCGCCGCGTTTACCTCCGTCGCCGAAATTTTCCGCTATCGAGGCGAACGGACGACGGGGTGCACGGGGGCGACGTCGGGTGGCCGGAATAGACGGTGCGGGCACGCGAAGTCGACGTAATATTAAGGGCGCCTAGCGGGGATGCGGAAGCGTCGATCGGCCAGGTTTACCTCCGGACCCGACCCGAAAATTTTACTTAAGTCTCGCGCGGCGTGTTGCTTTCGCGCGGCGTGTTGCTTTCGCCGCGTTTACCTCCGGCGCCGAAAATTCTCCGCA
>NW_012060691.1:0-422 GCF_000956235.1 Wasmannia auropunctata | reverse complement strand
CGTGATTCGACGTTTGAATGGTAGAAACGCCGCGAACGCAAGGATACGACGTTTCCGAGCTTCTAAACGGCCGAGAATCGACGTTTGAGCGGTGGAACGTCGCGGGACGTCTACGGAATTCCGGCGTTCGGCGCTTCGCACGTCGAGATTCGACGTTTGAATGGTAGAAACGCCGCGAACGCAAGGATACGACGTTTCCGAGCTTCAAACGGCGAGAATCGACGTTTGAGCGGTGGGAACGTCGCGGGCGCTCGGAATCCGGCGGTTCGGCGCTTCGCACGTCGAGATTCGACGTTGAATGGTAGAAACGCCGCGAACGCATGGATACGACGTTTCCGAGCTTCAAACGGCGAGAATCGACGTTTGAGCGGTGGGAACGTCGCGGGCGCTCGGATCCGGCGGTTCGGCGCTTCGCACGTCGA
>NW_012060690.1:0-369 GCF_000956235.1 Wasmannia auropunctata | reverse complement strand
TTGAGAATAATTACAATATTCCTAAGGATGTAATTTTTATTAGCAGTTAAAATGGTTTTAGACTCGACTTTTTTAATTTTAATGATCAGATATACAAACAGACTTTCGGGACTCCAATGGGCGCTCCGACATCGCCGGTAATAGCCGATTTAGTGATGCGACAATTAGAGGAGAGGGTGTTGGAGGAAATTAACATTGAGATACCTTTTTATTATAGTGTTGCGCTCTGTCGCTGAGCTTTCGCTCGCGTGCCGCACTCTCACTGCACTCGCGCAAACACGACCGAAATAAGGAGTCGAGATGAATAAAAGAACTCTCTTTAATGTCGCAACAGAAATACAAACGCTCGCTAGCACGTCCGAATCGGTT
>NW_012060689.1:0-557 GCF_000956235.1 Wasmannia auropunctata | reverse complement strand
TACGTTTGAATGGTAGAAACGCCGCGAACGCAAGGATGCGTACGTTCCGAGCTTCAACGGACGAGAATCGACGGTTGAGCGGTGGGAACGTGCGGGCGCTCGGATTCGGCGGTTCCGCGCTTCGCACGTCGAGATTCGACGTTTGATGGTAGAACGCCGCGAACGCAAGGATACGACGTTTCCGAGCTTCAAACGGCGAGAATCGACGTTTGAGCGGTGGGGAACGTCGCGGGCGCTCGGATCCGGCGGTTCCGCGCTTCGCACGTCGAGATTCGACGTTTAGTAACTGGTAGGAACGCCGCGAACGCTAAGGATTACGACGTTTCCGAGCTTCAAACGGCGAGAATCGACGTTTGAGCGGTGGGAACGTCGCGGGCGCTTGGATCCGGCGGTTCCGCGCTTCGCACGTCGAGATTCGACGTTTGAATGGTGGAAACGCCGCGAACGCAAGGATACGACGTTTCCGAGCTTCAAACGGCGAGAATCGACGTTTGAGCGGTGGGAACGTCGCGGGCGCTCGGATCCGGCGGTTCCGCGCTTCGCACGTCGAGATTCGA
>NW_012060687.1:0-367 GCF_000956235.1 Wasmannia auropunctata | reverse complement strand
ATGCTATACGAAGTTATTACGTCCTAGGAGAAATCCTATGTCAATGACGGCGTACTATACTCTAGTGTTGTCCTAGCCAAAATGATCGATTACTGTAAAAAGTAAGAGAGAGATAGAGCGAACGACACACGCCCGTCGGGCGAAAGGGAATCCGGTTCCTATTCCGGAACCCGGCAGCGGAACCGCATACAATTCGGGCCCTCGTAAGAGTGTTCGTCGGGGTAACCCAAAATGACCTGGAGACGCCGTCGGGAGATCCGGGAAGAGTTTTCTTTTCTGTATAAGCGTTCGAGTTCCCTGGAAACCTCTAGCAGGGAGATAGGGTTTGGAACGCGAAGAGCACCGCAGTTGCGGCGGTGTCCGGATA
>NW_012060686.1:0-443 GCF_000956235.1 Wasmannia auropunctata | reverse complement strand
ACGAAGTTATACGATTCCCGCGATGAGCCAGTCGCTCCAAGGCCGATGTCTCTCTCCCTCTCGCTGCTTGGTGTAGACGGTTTTCTTATAGCGCCGTCCTATCCTATGGTTACGCTCACGAGGAGAGAAAAGTTACATAACGCGCGCGACAATAGAATCGAAAACGCAATGCGCGCGGATACGCTCGCCTCCCTAAATCGGGGAGGACGCAGGATCCGAAACCGCGCTTCTTCGGCCGGGCGTTGCGACCCTTGTGACGGACGATAGAAAAACGTCACGTCACAATATATATATATATATATATATATATATGTATATCTGGCAAGAACAATTAAGTACTTGAAGGTTAAGTATCTTTCTATCTAATTATAATTAAAGAACAAAATTAAAAACGAAATAATTAGTATATATAATATATATGTACATATATATGTATTACTTAC
>NW_012060685.1:0-509 GCF_000956235.1 Wasmannia auropunctata | reverse complement strand
TATCCCCTGTGTGCCTTGTCGACTCAGTCATACATTATACGAAGTTATACGATAGTTTGGAAAAATTTTGCTATTTGTCACACCTTCATTTATATCTATGCGGTTTCAAAAAAACTCAGTTAGTCATTTTCTAAAGTATCGATTTGAAAAGTGGAGATTTCAAGCTACAAAATGCTTTTTTTTTAATCTTACGATAATTTTTCACGAAGTTGCTCTATCTTGAAATTTTTTTTCACCGATTTTTTTTTACTGTTATTTAATATTGAAGCAAAATTAACCTTGTTCAATTTTTACTCAGTTTAATACTCAAGGCGTGATCAGCTTTGAATGAAGACGTATTGAACACATCTATAACTTCGAAATTTGTGGTCTTTCACCACCTAACAAAAAAATTGGTGAAAATAATTATTGGTACTATCTTAAAGTACAGACTTTGCCCTTTAAAATGAAGAAAAAAAACTTTTCTACGCCGACTATTTAGCGAGATATTGCAATTTTCAGTAATTTCT
>NW_012060684.1:0-475 GCF_000956235.1 Wasmannia auropunctata | reverse complement strand
GTCGCACTCGTATACGTGGAGTTTGATGTTCAGTAAGCGCCACGATTCATCCGATCACGTTCGTCTGAGAACGAGGGAAGATCGCGGGACCAACACTATGTGCGCGCCACATAAGAGCCATTCGGTCTCTCGACACCGACTCGTGGCAATGCTGTGTTTGTATATAATATTATATTGGACGGCACGCTTCGGCAAGCGCGAGCGAACACCGGACGTTTCGTCGAACGAGTCGCCGAATACGTCGAACGATGTAACTCACCCTCCGTGCGAGAGTCGACGACTTCTCCGCTTCAATAGCGAGAAGAACGACCGACGTTGCATCGCAACGATCACGGTCCGTGTTTCATAGACGTTCGAGAAGCCGTACGAACACGAGTAACGTGTACGCACGACCGCATCGTACCGCTCGGCTAGCCGAGCGCATCGCACCTCTTATAGTACCCAACCGACCGGACAAGCGGTCGGCGACGCACGG
>NW_012060683.1:0-383 GCF_000956235.1 Wasmannia auropunctata | reverse complement strand
TATCCCCTGTGTGCCTTGTCGACTCAGTTACATTATACGAAGTTATACGATTAATAAATTTCAATAGTTTTAATGCAAACGTAACAAGTTATCACTGACACAGATCAAATAATTAGATAATCTTTTTTTTTACAAACCGTGTCACTTCAATATTTCACACTCAATTCACATACAAATTATGCACTTGAAGAAATTACGAGAAATCTTCTAATGTATTTACTTAATATCGGTACTATTACGTACTTTACAATCACTGACGATTAATTATCTGTCCACTGAAAAATCAAACGAAGAAAGAAACACACCGCGATTTATTAACACACGACCCGTTCACTCGACGATAGCAAGCAGTCGACTGACTTTAATACCGAATGTATTAAGTA
>NW_012060682.1:0-351 GCF_000956235.1 Wasmannia auropunctata | reverse complement strand
TACCGAATGGCTCTTATGTGGCGCGCCACATAGTCGTTGGTCCCGCGATCTTCCCTTCGTTCTCAGACGAACGTGATCGGATGAATTCGTGGCGTCTTACTGAACATCAACTCCACGTATACGAGTGCGACGGAAGTGCGAGATCCCTGGCGGATTTCTCTTCCCGCTTTACTTGTACGCCTTAGCGAAATTTTTCTACGTACTTTGAGTACGCACGTTCCTCGACGTCTAGAGTATCGCATCGTCGATCTAGCGTCAGGGCTGAGCGGCTACGCGCCGCTATCATAGGGAGAATGAGAACAAAAATATACATGATCTTTTTTAACAAAACCCGACGTTGTGCGTATACTA
>NW_012060681.1:0-565 GCF_000956235.1 Wasmannia auropunctata | reverse complement strand
GCTTCGCACGTCGAGATTCGACGTTTGAATGGTGGAAACGCCGCGAACGCAAGGATCGACGTTTCCGAGCTTCAAACGGCGAGAATCGACGTTTGAGCCGGTGGAACCGTCGCGGGCGCTCGGATCCGCGTCGCGCTTCGCACGTCGAGATTCGACGTTTGAATGGTGGAAACGCCGCGAACGCAAGGATACGACGTTTCCGAGCTTCAAACGGCGAGAATCGACGTTTGAGCGGTGGGAACCGTCGCGGGCGCTCGGATCCGGCGTCCGCGCTTCGCACGTCGAGATTCGACGTTTGAATGGTGGAAACGCCGCGAACGCAAGGATACGACGTTTCCGAGCTTCAAACGGCGAGAATCGACGTTTGAGCGGTGGGAACGTCGCGGGCGCTCGGATCCGGCGGTTCCGCGCTTCGCACGTCGAGATTCGACGTTTTGAATAGGTGGAAACGCCGCGAACGCAAGGATTACGACGTTTACCGAGCTTCAAAACGGTCGAGTAATCGACGTTTGAAGCGGTGGGAACGTCGCGGCGCTCGGATCCGGGCGGTTCCGCGCTTCGCGCG
>NW_012060680.1:0-396 GCF_000956235.1 Wasmannia auropunctata | reverse complement strand
TACGATTATCGAGGCGAACGGACGACGGGGGTGCACGGGGGCACTAGGGTGGCCGAATAAACGTGCGGGCACGCGAATCGACGTAACATTAAGGGCTTTAGCGGGGAAGCGTACCGATTCGGCCACGGTTTACCTCCGGATCCGACCGAGCCGAAAATTTTCTAGTCCCGCGCGGGCGTAGTTGCGGTTTCGCGCGGGCGTAGTTAGCTTTCGCCGCGATTACCTCCGTCGCCGAAAATTCTCCGCTATCGAGGCGAACGGACGACGGGGGTGCACGGGGGCACTAGGGTGGCCGAATAAACGTGCGGGCACGCGAATCGACGTAACATTAAGGGCTTTAGCGGGGAAGCGTAGATCGGCCAGGTTTACCTCCGGATCCGACCGAGCCGAAATTTA
>NW_012060679.1:0-424 GCF_000956235.1 Wasmannia auropunctata | reverse complement strand
TTTGAGCGGTGGGAACGTCGCGGGCGCTCGGATCCGGCGGTTCCGCGCTTCGCACTCGAGATTCGACCGTTGAATGGTGGAAACGCCGCGAACGCAAGGATACCGAGTTTCCCCGAGCTTCAACCGGCGTGAATCGACGTTTGAGCGGTGGGAACGTCGCGGGCGCTCGGATCCGGCGGTTCCGCGCTTCGCACGTCGAGATTCGACGTTTGAATGGTGGAAACGCCGCGAACGCAAGGATACGACGTTTCCCAGCTTCAAACGGCGAGAATCGACGTTTGAGCGGTGGGAACGTCGCGGGCGCTCGGATCCGGCGGTTCCGCGCTTCCGCACGTCGAGATTCGACGTTTGAGTGGTGGAAACGCCGCGAACGCAAGGATACGACGTTTTCCCTCGCTTCAAACGGCGAGAATCGACGTTTGAG
>NW_012060678.1:0-436 GCF_000956235.1 Wasmannia auropunctata | reverse complement strand
CCCACCGCTCAAACGTCGATTCTCGCCGTTTGAAGCTCGGAAACGTCGTATCCTTGCGTTCGCGGCGTTTCCACCATTCAAACGTCGAATCTCGACGTGCCGAAGCCGCGGAACCGCCGGACTTCCGTAGACGCCCGCGACGTTCCCACCGCTCAAACGTCGATTCTCGCCGTTTGAAGCTCGGAAACGTCGTATCCTTGCGTTCGCGGCGTTTCCACCATTCAAACGTCGAATCTCGACGTGCCGAAGCCCGCGGAACCGCCGGACTTCCGAGCGCCCGCGACGTTCCCACCGCTCAAACGTCGATTCTCGCCGTTTGAAGCTCGGAAACGTCGTATCCTTGCGTTCGCGGCGTTTCCACCATTCAAACGTCGAATCTCGACGTGCGAAGCGCGGAACCGCCGGATCCGAGCGCCCGCACGTAATAACTTCGTAT
>NW_012060677.1:0-447 GCF_000956235.1 Wasmannia auropunctata | reverse complement strand
TTGTATGCTATACGAAGTTATTACGTAGCGGTGGTATCCCCTGTGTGCCTTGTCGACTCAGTTCCGCGCTTCGCACGTCGAGATTCGACGTTTGAATGGTGGAAACGCCGCGAACGCAAGGATACGACGTTTCCGAGCTTCAAACGGCGAGAATCGACGTTTGATGCGATGGGAACGTCGCGGGCGCTCGGATCCGGCGGTTCCGCGCTTCGCACGTCGAGATTCGACGTTTGAATGGTGGAAACGCCGCGAACGCAAGGATACGACGTTTCCGAGCTTCAAACGGCGAGAATCGACGTTTGAGCGGTGGGAACGTCGCGGGCGCTCGGATCCGGCGGTTCCGCGCTTCGCACGTCGAGATTCGACGTTTGAATCGTATAACTTCGTATAATGTATGGATACGACGTTTCCGAGCTTCAAACGTCGTATAACTTCGTTTGATGTATG
>NW_012060676.1:0-730 GCF_000956235.1 Wasmannia auropunctata | reverse complement strand
TGTGTGCCTTGTCGACTCAGTCCGGAGGTAATCGCGGCGAAAGCAACACGCCGCGCGAAAGCAACACGCCGCGCGGGACTTAGAAAATTTTCGGCTCGGTCGGGTCCGGAGGTAAACCTGGCCGTTCGACGCTTCCCCGCTAGCGCCCTTAATGTTACGTCGATTCGCGCGCCCGCACGTTTATTCGGCCACCCTACCACCCCCGTGCACCCCCGTCGTCCCGTTCGCCCGATACGTCGAGAATTTCGCGCCGGAGGTAATCGCGGCGAAAGCAACACGCCGCGCGAAAGCAACACGCCGCGCGGGACTTAGAAAATTTTCGGCTCGGTCGGGTCCGGAGGTAAACCTGGCCGATCGACGATTCCCCGCTAGCCCCCTTAATATTACGTCGATTCGCCAGCCCGCACGTTTATTCGGCCAACCCTACCACCCCCGTGCACCCCCGTCGTCCGTTCGCCCCGATAGCGAAGAATTTTCGGCGCCGGAGGTAATCGCGGCGAAAGCAACACGCCGCGCGAAAGCAACACGCCGCGCGGGACTTAGAAAATTTTCGGCTCGGTCGGGTCCAGGAGGTAAACCTGGCCGATCGACGATTCCCCGCTAGCCCCCTTAATATTACGTCGATTCGCCAGCCCGCACGTTTATTCGGCCACCCTACCACCCCCGTGCACCCCCGTCGTCCGTTCGCCCCGATAACGAAGAATTTTCGGCGCCGGAGGTAATCGCGGCA
>NW_012060675.1:0-727 GCF_000956235.1 Wasmannia auropunctata | reverse complement strand
CGAAAGCAACACGCCGCGCGAAAACAACACGCCGCGCGAGACTTAGAAAATTTTCGGGTCGGGTCCGGAGGTAAACCTGGCCGATCGACGCTTCGCATCCCCGCTGGCGCCCTTAATATTACGTCGATTCGCGTGCCCGCACGTCTATTCGGCCACCCGAGTGCCCCCGTGCACCCCCATCGTCCGTTCGCCTCGACTAGCGGAGACTTTCGGCGCCGAGGTAACGCGGCGAAGAACACGCCGCGCGAAAGCAACACGCCGCGCGTGACTTAGAAATTTTGGCTCTGTCGGGTCCGGAGGTAAACCTGGCCGATCGACGCTTCCCCGATAGCGTCCTTAATATTACGTCGATTCGCCGTGCCCCGTCTCGTCTATTTGGCCACCCGAGTGCCCCCGTGCACCCCCGTCGTCCGTTCGCCTCGATAGCGGAGAATTTTGGCGCCGGAGGTAAACGACGGCGAAGAAACACGCCGCGCGAAGCAACACGCCGCGCGTGACGTTAGAAAATTTTGGCTCTGTGGGGTCCGGAGGTAAACCTGGCCGATCGACGCTTCCCCGATAGCGTCCTTAATAGTACGTCGATTCGCTTGCCCGCACGTCTATTTGGCCGCCCGAGTGCCCCCGTGCACCCCCGTCGTCCGTACGCCTCGATAGCGGAGAATTATCGGCGCCGGAGGTAAACGCGGCGAAAGCAACACGACTGAGTCGACAAGGCACACAGGGGATA
>NW_012060674.1:0-460 GCF_000956235.1 Wasmannia auropunctata | reverse complement strand
TTATATATATGTCCTCGAGTTTTCAAAAAGAGAAATTTTTAAAATTATTTATTTCCTTTAATAAAATCATATCCATGTCCTCGAATATTCCAAAAGAGAAATTGCATTTTTAGAAATATTTATAATCTTTAAAAAAATTATATACATAACCTGCAGTCTCCAAAATAAGAGATTGCATTTTTTAGAAATATTTTTTTTGCTTTAAAAAACATAATATACATGTTGTCGAATTTTTTCAAATTGAGTAGATTGCCTTTTTTACGAAATATCTCTTTGTTTTAAAACACATTATACATATATATATATATAAATATTTCTTCGAGTCTTCGAAATTAGAGATTGCATTTTCAGAAATATTTCTTTGCTTTAAAAACATTATATACGTGTCCTCGAGTTTTCGAAGTGAGGGATTACATTATTAAATAGTTCTTATTGCTTTTCAAGAAATTCAATGTATGTC
>NW_012060673.1:0-405 GCF_000956235.1 Wasmannia auropunctata | reverse complement strand
CGTCGATTCTCGCCGTTTGAAGCTCGGAAACGTCGTATCCTTGCGTTCGCGGCGTTTCCACCATTCAAACGTCGAATCTCGACGTGCGAAGCGCGGAACCGCCGGATCCGAGCGCCCGCGACGTTCCCACCGCTCAAAACGTCGATTCTCGCCGTTTGAAGCTCGGAAAACGGTCCGTAATCCTTGGCGTTTCGCGGCGTTTTCCAACCATTCAAAACGTCGAATCTCGAACGTGCGAAGCGCGGAAACCGCCGGGATCCGAGCGCCCGCGACGTTCCCACCCGCTCCAAACGTCGATCTCGCCGTTGAAGCTCGGAAAACGTCGTATCCTTGCGTTCGCGGCGTTTCCACCGATCAAACGTCGAATCTCGGACGTGCGAAGCGCGGAACCGCCGGATCCGAGCA
>NW_012060672.1:0-601 GCF_000956235.1 Wasmannia auropunctata | reverse complement strand
AGAATCGACGTTTGAGCGGTGGGAACGTCGCGGGCGCTCGGATCCGGCGGTTCCGCGCTTCGCACGTCGAGATTCGACGTTTGAATGGTGGAAACGCCGCGAACGCAAGGGATACGACGTTTCCGAGCTTCAAACGGCGAGAATCGACGTTTGAGCGGTGGGAACGTCGCGGGCGCTCGGATCCGGCGGTTCCGCGCTTCGCACGTCGAGATTCGACGTTTGAATGGTGGAAACGCCGCGGAACGCAAAGGAGTACGACGTTTCCGAGCTTCAAACGGCGAGAATCGACGTTTGAGCGGTGGGAACGTCGCGGGCGCTCGGATCCGGCGGTTCCGCGACTTCGCACGTCGAGATTCCGAGTTTCCGATGGTGGAACGCGTCGAACGCAAGGATACGACGTTTCCGAGCTTCAAACGGCGAGAATCGACGTTTGAGCGGTGGGAACGTCGCGGGCGCTCGGATCCGGCGGTTCCGCGCTTCGCACGTCGAGATTCGACGTTTGAATGGTGGAAACGCCGCGAACGCAAGGATACGACGTTTCCGAGCTTCAAACGGCGAGAATCGACGTTTGAGCGGTGGGAACGACGTAATAACTTCGTAT
>NW_012060671.1:0-351 GCF_000956235.1 Wasmannia auropunctata | reverse complement strand
TATCCCCTGTGTGCCTTGTCGACTCAGTTAGCGTCCTTAATATTACGTCGATTCGCGTTCCCGCACGCTTTTTTGGCCACCCGAGTGCCCCCGTGCACCCCCGTCGTCCGTTCGCCTCGATAGCGAAAAATTTTAGGCGCCGTAAGTAAACGCGGCGAAAGAAACACGCCGCGCGAAAGCAACACGCCGCGCGTGACTTAGAAAATTTTTGGCTCTGTCGGGTCCGGAGGTAAACCTGGCCGATCGACGCTTCCCCGATAGCGTCCTTAATATTACGTCGATTCGCGTGCCCGCACGTCTATTTAGGCCACCCGAGTGCCCCCGTGCACCCCCGTCGTCCGTTCGCCTCAT
>NW_012060670.1:0-435 GCF_000956235.1 Wasmannia auropunctata | reverse complement strand
TATCCCCTGTGTGCCTTGTCGACTCAGTACATTATACGAAGTTATACGATACTAAATTCTATTTTTCGGGTCTGCTGGAGCTTTATTTTCGAAAAATTACGCATTAAAAGTAAGGAAATATACTTCTAATGCGTAATTTTTCGAGAATAAAGCTCCAGCAGACTTGAAAAGTGGATTTAGTACGGACACGCACCATAAATTGTGCAGAAATCTTGATTTTGCTATGTAATTTGGATCCACTTCTTCAGAGGGCGATAGTGCGCGAGAGCATTTTAGCGTTACAGCCAAAAGGCCGGCATGTCCGCTCTCGGATTCTCTCTGTTATAACCTTTGAGTATATAGACATGGGAGGGGGAATGTTGGCTACGAAAACTGTGTCCAAGATGTGTGCGAGAGAGAAAGGTAGACGAGTAATGTTCGTCCTCTCTGCGCATA
>NW_012060669.1:0-671 GCF_000956235.1 Wasmannia auropunctata | reverse complement strand
TTATACGAAGTTATACGATCCGAGCTTCAAACGGCGAGAATCGACGTTTGAGCGGTGGGAACGTCGCGGGCGCTCGGATCCGGCGGTTCCGCGCTTCGCGCGTCGAGATTCGACGTTTGAATGGTGGAAACGCCGCGAACGCAAGGATACGTACGTTTCCGAGCTTACAAACGGCGAGAATCGTACGTTTGAGCGGTGGGAACGTCGCGGCGCTCGGATCCGGGCGGTTCCGCGCTTCGCACGTCGAGATTCGACGTTTGAATGGTGGAAACCCCGCGAACGCAAGGATACGACGTTTCCGAGCTTCAAACGGCGAGAATCGACGTTTGAGCGGTGGGAACGTCGCGGGCGCTCGGATCCGGACGGTTTCGCGCTTCGCACGTCGAGTATTCGACGTTTGAATGGTGGAAACCCCGCGAACGCAAGGATACGACGTTCCCGAGCTTCAAACGGCGAGAATCGACGTTTGAGCGGTGGGAACGTCGCGGGCGCTCGGATTTGGCGGTTCCGCGCTTCGCACGTCGAGATCTTCGACGTTTTGAACTTGGTAGAAACGCCGCGAAACGTCAAGGATACGACGTTTCCTCGTCTTCAAACGGTCGAGAATCGACGTTTGAGCGGTGGGAACGTCGCGGGCGCTCGGATCCGGCGGTTCCGCGCTTCGCACGTCA
>NW_012060668.1:0-454 GCF_000956235.1 Wasmannia auropunctata | reverse complement strand
TATCCCCTGTGTGCCTTGTCGACTCAGTCCGCTAGCGCCCTTAATGTTACGTCGATTCGCGCGCCCGCACGTTTATTCGGCCACCCTACCACCCCCGTGCACCCCCGTCGTCCGTTCGCCCCGATAGCGAAGAATTTTCGGCGCCGGAGGTAATCGCGGCGAAAGCAACACGCCGCGCGAAAGCAACACGCCGCGCGGGACTTAGAAAATTTTCGGCTCGGTCGGGTCCGGAGGTAAACCTGGCCGATCGACGCTTCCCCGCTAGCCCCCTTAATATTACGTCGATTCGCGTGCCCGCACGTTTATTCGACCACCCTACCACCCCCGTGCACCCCCGTCGTCCGTCGCCCGACTAGCGAGACTTTCGGCGCCGAGTAATCGCGGCGAAAGCAACACGCCGCGCGAAAGCAACACGCCGCGCGGGACTTAGAAAATTTCGGCTCGGTCGGGACGT
>NW_012060667.1:0-374 GCF_000956235.1 Wasmannia auropunctata | reverse complement strand
TTAGCTACAAACGCGTATAGACGCGAACGCAGCGCGCAGGGTCAAATAATGGGTAACAAGGGTCACAAGTATAAGAATATAATCGCGCCACTGTTGCCAGAAGATGTGAAAAGCGGTAAAAAATTGGAAAAGGTATACCGCGCACCATGACAGTGAATGATAGCAAGATTGAGTACATTCATTGGGACGATCCCAACGAGCTTGTGGATCGCCTCCGATTGCTCGAGGCCTCGCGTCAAGCTGGTAACAATGCGCACGACAACGAGATGCTGTCGATTATCGAGGAACTTCGCGAAGCGGATATTATTATAAATTAGACGGCACAGTACGAATCATTTAGTCAACATCACGTAATAACTTCGTATAGCATACAA
>NW_012060666.1:0-567 GCF_000956235.1 Wasmannia auropunctata | reverse complement strand
GAACGCCGTATACGAGCGCCCGCGACGTTCCCACCGCTCAAACGTCGATTCTCGCCGTTTGAAGCTCGGTAACGTCGTATCCTTGCGTTCGCGGCGTTTCTACCATTCAAACGTCCGAATTTCGGCGTGCGAAGCGCGGAACGCCGTATACGAGCGCCCGCGACGTTCCCACCGCTCAAACGTCGATTCTCGCCGTTTGAAGCTCGGAAACGTCGTATCCTTGCGTTCGCGGCGTTTCTATCATTCAAACGTCGAATCTCGACGTGCGAAGCGCGGAACCGCCGTATACGAGCGCCCGCGACGTTCCCACCGCTCAAACGTCGATTCTCGCCGTTTGAAGCTCGGAAACGTCGTATCCTTGCGTTCGCGGCGTTTCTACCATTCAAACGTCGAATCTCGGCGTGCGAAGCGCGGAACCGCCGTAGTACGAGCGCCCGCGACGTTCCCACCGCTCAAACGTCGATTCTCGCCGTTTGAAGCTCGGAAACGTCGTATCCTTGCGTTCGCGGCGTTTCTACCATTCAAACGTCGAATCTCGAACTGAGTCGACAAGGCACACAGGGGATA
>NW_012060665.1:0-542 GCF_000956235.1 Wasmannia auropunctata | reverse complement strand
TATCCCCTGTGTGCCTTGTCGACTCAGTTGTATGCTATACGAAGTTATTACGTCTCGACGTGCGAAGCGCGGAACCGCCGGATCCGAGCGCCCGCGACGTTCCCACCGCTCAAACGTCGATTCTCGCCGTTTGAAGCGAGGAAACGTCGTATCCTTGCGTTCGCGGCGTTTCCACCATTCAAACGTCGAATCTCGACGTGCGAAGCGCGGAACCGCCGGATCCGAGCGCCCGCGACGTTCCCACCGCTCAAACGTCGATTCTCGCCGTTTGAAGCTCGGAAACGTCGTATCCTTGCGTTCGCGGCGTTTCCACCATTCAAACGTCGAATCTCGACGTGCGAAGCGCGGAACCGCCGGATCCGAGCGCCCGCGACGTTCCCACCGCTCAAACGTCGATTCTCGCCGTTTGAAGCTCGGAAACGTCGTATCCTTGCGTTCGCGGCGTTTCCACCATTCAAACGTCGAATCTCGACGTGCGAAGCGCGGAACCGCCGGATCCGAGCGCCCGCGACGTTCCCACC
The DNA here is from genome assembly GCF_000956235.1 of Wasmannia auropunctata. Classification (NCBI taxonomy): domain Eukaryota; kingdom Metazoa; phylum Arthropoda; class Insecta; order Hymenoptera; family Formicidae; genus Wasmannia; species Wasmannia auropunctata. Next base: position 21 of record NW_012060665.1, on the reverse strand, counting down.
GCATCGTATAACTTCGTATAA
>NW_012060664.1:0-465 GCF_000956235.1 Wasmannia auropunctata | reverse complement strand
TCGAGATTCGACGTTTGAATGGTAGAAACGCCGCGAACGCAAGGATACGACGTTTCCTCGCTTCAAACGGCGAGAATCGACGTTTGAGCGGTGGGAACGTCGCCGGTCGCTCGGATCCGGCGGTTCCGCGCTTCGCACGTCGAGATTCGACGTTTGAATGGTAGAAACGCCGCGAACGCAAGATACGACGTTTCCTCGCTTCAAACGGCGAGAATCGACGTTTGAGCGGTGGGAACGTCGCGGGCGCTCGGATCCGGCGGTTCCGCGCTTCGCACGTGAGATCGCGTTTGAATGGTAGAAACGCCGCGAACGCAAGGATACGACGTTCCTCGCTTCAACGGCGAGAATCGACGTTTGACCGCGGTGGACGTCGTCGGCGCTCGATCCGGCGGTTCCGCGCTTCGCACGTCGAGATTCGACGTTTGAATGGTAGAAACGCCGCGAACGCAAGGATACGACGTTTCC
>NW_012060663.1:0-336 GCF_000956235.1 Wasmannia auropunctata | reverse complement strand
TATCCCCTGTGTGCCTTGTCGACTCAGTCCTTGCAATCCTGTTAATACGGAATTCATCAGGCGTTGAAATGTCGCTGGCGCGTTTTTTAGTCCAAACGGCATTCTGTTATATTCGTAGTGTCCATACGGCGTCGAGAAGGCCGTCTTATTTCCTTCCTTTTCTGCCATCGGGATTTGATGGTATCCCGACGCAAGGTCTAACGTCGAAAAATATTTCGCATTGCCTAATTGATCTAGGATATCGGTTATATTGGGTAGCGGAAAGGAATCTCCTATTGTGAGATCGTTAAGTTTCCTAAAATCTACCACGATTCTTAATTTGCGTTTCCCTGACGC
>NW_012060662.1:0-443 GCF_000956235.1 Wasmannia auropunctata | reverse complement strand
GGATCCGAGCGCCCGCGACGTTCCCACCGCTCAAAACGTCGATTCTCGCCGTTTGAAGCTCGGAAACGTCGTATCCTTCGCGTTCGCGGCGTTTCCACCATTCAAACGTCGAATCTCGACGTGCGAAGCGCGGAACCGCCCTATCCGAGCGCCCGCGACGTTCCCACCGCTCAAACGTCGATTCTCGCCGTTTGAAGCTCGGAAACGTCGTATCCTTGCGTTCGCGGCGTTTCCACCATTCAAACGTCGAATCTCGACGTGCGAAGCGCGGAACCGCCGGATCCGAGCGCCCGCGACGTTCCCACCGCTCAAACGTCGATTCTCGCCGTTTGAAGCTCGGAAACGTCGTATCCTTGCGTTCGCGGCGTTTCCACCATTCAAACGTCGAATCTCGACGTGCGAAGCGCGGAACCGCCGGATCCACGTAATAACTTCGTATAGCA
>NW_012060661.1:0-795 GCF_000956235.1 Wasmannia auropunctata | reverse complement strand
TTTGGACGCGACGCGGCACCTCGGGATAAACCGGACCCTCCCAAACACCACATTTCCCGTGCGGCGGAACCGCGGGATTCGGCGCTGGGCTCTTTCCTGTTCGCTCGCCGCTACTAAGGAAATCCTAGTTTAGTTCTTTCCTCGCTTAATATATGCTTAAATTCAGCGGGTGATCTCGCCTGCTCTGAGGTCGTCAAAGTTTTGTATGTCGAAACGACGCTCCCCTGTCTCTCTTTCGTCGCGCGCGCGCGCGCGCGCGCGTCAGCGTCCGACGCGACGCGAGACGAAACTTCGGGCTCGCTCGTGTGGACGAGCGGAGCGAATCGTCGATCGGTCGCGGTCGCTACGACGACGGCGGCGGCGACAACACGTGTCGAGAGACGCGTGAGTGAGCGTTAGGCGCAAAAACACCCAGTTGGGGCGGGCACAATCGAGTGCGCCCGGCGGGATACGCGACGAGTACACGACAAACGCGCCGTGCCGGTCCCAAGGATGTCTCTCGCGCGCTCGCGGAGAGAATCGCTTTCGTGGACTCGGACACGCGCGCGGTCGGCTCGCGCGATCCACACACCAAGGGCGGCTCCTCTGGCCGGAGATCGCGACTGCTCCGAGAGACCGAGTACCCGCGGAGTACAGAGGAGAGACGTATCATCTCCGAGGCTGGAGCCCGCGCACGGCAGGCGCGGCTCCATTTTTGCACGCGCGCGCACCTCTCTCGAGGCGCACCTCTCACCGAGAGTACGGTGGGGCGGCCTACGCAGGGCGGCGGCGCGGAGCGGCGCGACGTGACTCTCG
>NW_012060660.1:0-302 GCF_000956235.1 Wasmannia auropunctata | reverse complement strand
GCCGTTTGAAGCTCGGAGTCGTCGTATCCTTGCGTTCGCGGCGTTTCTACCATTCAAACGTCGAATCTCGACGTGCGAAGCGTGGAACCGCCGGATCCGAGCGCCCGCGACGTTCCCACCGCTCAAACGTCGATTCTCGACGTTTGAAGCTCGGAAACGTCGTTTCCTTGCGTTCGCGGCGTTTCTACCATTCAAACGTCGAATCTCGACGTGCGAAGCGCGGAACCGCCGGATCCGAGCGCCCGCGACGCTCCCACCGCTCAAACGTCGATTCTCGCCGTTTGAAGCTCGGAAACGTCGTA
>NW_012060659.1:0-680 GCF_000956235.1 Wasmannia auropunctata | reverse complement strand
TATCCCCTGTGTGCCTTGTCGACTCAGTCGCTTCGCACGTCGAGATTCGACGTTTGAATGGTGGAAACGCCGCGAACGCAAGGATACGACGTTTCCGAGCTTCAAACGGCGAGAATCGACGTTTGAGCGGTGGGAACGTCGCGGGCGCTCGGATCCGGCGGTTCCGCGCTTCGCACGTCGAGATTCGACGTTTGAATGGTGGAAACGCCGCGAACGCAAGGATACGACGTTTCCGAGCTTCAAACGGCGAGAATCGACGTTTGAGCGGTGGGAACGTCGCGGGCGCTCGGATAAGCGCGGTTCCGCGCTTCGCACGTCGAGATTCGACGTTTGAATGGTGGAAACGCCGCGAACGCAAGGATACGACGTTTTCCGAGCTTCTAAACGGCGAGAATCGACGTTTTGAGCGGTGGGAACGTTCGCGGGCGCTCGGATCCCGGCGGTTTCCGCGCTTTCGCACGTCGAGATTCGACGTTTGAATGGTGGAAACGCCGCGAACGCAAGGATACGACGTTTTCCGAGCTTTCAAACGGCGAGAATCGACGTTTGAGCGGTGGGGAACGTCGCGGGCGCTCGGATCCGGCGGTTCCGCGCTTCGCACGTCGAGATTCGACGTTTGAATGGTGGAAACGCGCGAACGCAAGGTATACGAACGTTTTCCGAGCTTTTCCAAAACGCGA
>NW_012060658.1:0-504 GCF_000956235.1 Wasmannia auropunctata | reverse complement strand
TCTGGCGCGGGCGCGCGCGCGACGAAGGTGTCGCGCGCCGCGCCCGGAGACCAGAGCGCCCCAAGTACAAGTGGAGATATATATATAAGATACGTTCGCCCGAGGAGAGAAGAGCGCGACACGGGACCTCGACGCGAGAGTCACGTCGCGCCGCTCCGCGCCGCCGCCCTGCGTAGGCCGCCCCACCGTACTCTCGGTGAGAGGTGCGCCTCGAGAGAGGTGCGCGCGCGTGCAAAAATGGAGCCGCGCCTGCCGTGCGCGGGCTCCAGCCTCGGAGATGATACGTCTCTCCTCTGTACTCCGCGGGTACTCGGTCTCTCGGAGCAGTCGCGATCTCCGGCCCGAGGAGCCGCCCTGGTGTGTGGATCGCGCGAGCCGACCGCGCGCGTGTCCGAGTCCACGAAAGCGATTCTCTCCGCGAGCGCGCGAGAGACATCCTTGGGACCGGCACGGCGCGTTTGTCGTGTACTCGTCGCGTATCCCGACGGGCGCACTCGATTGTGA
>NW_012060657.1:0-562 GCF_000956235.1 Wasmannia auropunctata | reverse complement strand
GCCGTTTCTACCATTCAAACGTCGAATCTCGACGTGCCGAACGCGCGGAAACCGCCGGATCCGAGCGCCCGCGACGTTCCCACCGCTCAAACGTCGATTCTCGCCGTTAGAAGCTCGGAAACGTCGTATCCTTGCGTTCGCGGCGTTTCTACCATTCAAACGTCGAATCTCGACGTGCGAAGCGCGGAACCGCCGGATCCGAGCGCCCGCGACGTTTTCACCGCTCAAACGTCGATTCTCGCCGTTTGGAGCTCGGAAACGTCGTATCCTTGCGTTCGCGGCGTTTCTACCATTCAAACGTCGAATCTCGACGTGCGAAGCGCGGAACCGCCGGATCCGAGCGCCCGCGACGTTCCCACCGCTCAAACGTCGATTCTCGCCGTTTGAAGCTCGGAAACGTCGTATCCTTGCGTTCGCGGCGTTTCTACCATTCAAACGCCGAATCTCGACGTGCGAAGCGCGGAACCGCCGGATCCGAGCGCCCGCGACGTTCCCACCGCTCAAACGTCGATTCTCGCCGTTTGAAGCGCGGAAACTGAGTCGACAAGGCACACAGGGGATA
>NW_012060656.1:0-374 GCF_000956235.1 Wasmannia auropunctata | reverse complement strand
GTTTGAAGCTTGGAAACGTCGTATCCTTGCGTTCGCGGCGTTTCCACCATTCAAACGTCGAATCTCGACGTGCGAAGCGCGGAACCGCCGGATCCCGAGCGCCGCGACGTTCCCACCGCTCAAACGTCGATTCTTGCCGTTTGAAGCGAGGAAACGTCGTATCCTTGCGTTCGCGGCGTTTCCACCATTCAAACGTCGAATCTCGACGTGCGAAGCGCGGAACCGCCGGATCCGAGCGCCCGCGACGTTCCCACCGCTCAAACGTCGATTCTCGCCGTTTGAAGCTCGGAAACGTCGTATCCTTGCGTTCGCGGCGTTTCCACCATTCAAACCTGTCTCTTATACACATCTCTGAGCGGGCTGGCAAGGCAGAC
>NW_012060655.1:0-541 GCF_000956235.1 Wasmannia auropunctata | reverse complement strand
AAAACGGAATGGAAAAGGTTACAAGAGCAAGAATAGTCTGCACGGAAGGCGGCGCAGACGTAAAAAACACGTGGCCGATAGTAATCGCCAGAAAACCGTAAACACTGAAATCATACCATTCGACAGCATTGCCGATGCAAGCGGCCGATATAACTGTGCGCAGCTGTTTGCTTTCCACCACCGGAATATCACGCACGCGCAAAACTTGGTCGTCTGTATCATGTCCTGTCATGTTACGGCTATTCTCCATAATCTTATTTATCTTATCTGAAATTTATACGAAAAAATTCTTATGCAAAACGGCGAATACCGCATATATATCACTATATAGCATATTTATGTTTAATGCAAACTCTGCGGATTGTCACAGTATTATCTATAAAACAGTTTTTGTAAATAAAAATATTGCAGAAAGCAAAGCGCCTGCCCGCGCGGCGGCACAAGCTTCAGGCAGGGCGGCGGGTTTTATAGCGCTCAAGACAGGCTTTTAAAATAGATTCGCAAAACCCTTCCCGCTCAAAGCGCAGGCTAATATCCAAAA
>NW_012060654.1:0-538 GCF_000956235.1 Wasmannia auropunctata | reverse complement strand
GCAACACGCCGCGACGAAGCAACACGCCGCGCGGACTTAAGTAAAATTCGGCTCGGCGGTCCGGAGGTAAACCTGGCCGATCTACGCTTCCCCGCTAAAGCCCTTAATGTTACGTCGATTCGCGTGCCCGCACGTTTATTCGGCCACCCTACGTGCCCCCCGTGCACCCCGTCGTCCGTTCGCCTCGATAGCGGAGAATTTTCGGCGCCGGAGGTAAACGCGGCGAAAGCAACACGCCGCGCGAAAGCAACACGCCGCGCGGGACTTAGAAAATTTCGGCTCGGTCGGGTCCGGAGGTAAACCTGGCCGATCTACGCTTCCCGCTAAAGCCCCTTAATCCGTTACGTCGAGTTCCGTCGTCGCCCGCACGTTATTCGGCCACCCTAGTGCCCCCGTGCACCCCCGTCGTCCGTTCGCCTCGATAGCGGAGAATTTTCGGCGCCGGAGGTAATCGCGGCGAAAGCAACACGCCGCGCGAAAGCAACACGCCGCGCGGGACTTAGAAAAATTTCGGCTCGGTCGGGTCCGGAGGTAAACC
>NW_012060653.1:0-624 GCF_000956235.1 Wasmannia auropunctata | reverse complement strand
ATATGTTTCAATTTTCTCGAGAGCCTTTTTCAGCGCCTGCTGCCGCGCCGCTTTATAGAGAGGGTCTAAATCGCTGTTTGTCCATGAAATATCGCCCACGCCATTAGCGCCGTTTGTCAGCGCGGCATCAATAATCTGCCCCAGCTTTCCTGTATCGCGAATTTTCAGATCAAGCGCAGTTGAAGCTTCAAATTGCTTTTCTTTCTTGGCTTTTCTCTCTTCCGCATCTTGATAGACAGAATTGACAGTCAGCCCGTTGCTCTGAATATCTTTTTCAGCAATGCCCTGCTGTTTCAGCGCGGCCAGCAGAGTTTGCAGCGCTTTTTTCGCCTTTTCAGCGGCATTTTGCGCTGTTCCCGCCTTGTGCGAGACGGAAACTTGCACAAGCGCCATATCCGGCTTGGCGGAAGCCGAACCTGTCGCCTCTACCGTGATTTTGGCCACATCGTCCTTTGCCGCGGCGGCATTATAACTCTGCGCCTTTGCGGCAGAACAAAAAGCAACATTACCCCCGCCAAAAGCAGAGCGGCGATCAGCGCCCCTTCAGCCGAAATTGCGCGGCCTTGCAGAAAATTCATAATAAGCTCCATAGATAGCAGAATATAAAATAGGCGCAAATTTTAA
>NW_012060652.1:0-572 GCF_000956235.1 Wasmannia auropunctata | reverse complement strand
AAGCGGTGTTTATCGCCCGCATAGCGCCTTATCGCGCGCGCTGCGCTTTCAGTCCGCTTTTTCCCGCATACACTCTTGAAAAGCAAGCGCCTTTATTGAATATGTAACTTATGCCGCAAACATATGAAAATCAAACCTCTCAGCCTGCGGAAAGCGCGCCTCTTTATTGCGGCGGCTCTTTCCCGCTGCGCCCGCGCCCGCAGAACAGCGGCTTTGATATAGTCCGCCTGCTCTGCGCCCTCAGCGCTTTTGCCGCGCTCATTTTTGCCGCGCAATCTATGCTGCAAACAGCGCCCGCCGCCGCAGAGCCTCAGGGCAATGCTGCGCTGTTTCTTTCGGCCGCTCTGTTTTTGGGTTTTGCGGCGGCGCTTAGCGCGCTTTTATGGTTTTTAATCCGCAAGCTTGCCAAGCTGAAGTTAGAGAATGCCGAGCTTGCCGCCCTTGCGGCGCATGATGAAAAGGCAAGCGCGGGGCAAATCCCCAATGGCGCTGACACAGAAGCCGCTGCGGCAGCTGAGGCGGCGCGCGCAGAGCCTATATCACGCACAGAGCCTATAGCGCGCGCGGATTGG
>NW_012060651.1:0-322 GCF_000956235.1 Wasmannia auropunctata | reverse complement strand
ATAGCTCTGTTACTAATAATGCTAGCCAACTGCTTTTTTTTCAAAATACGCGAAAAATGTTCTAGTTTACGAGAAAAAAATGAAGATTCCAAAAATGTTTTGTTTTCCATTGTTTATTTAACAATGAACTTTTCAACAATTTTTTTAACAATCGGGGAGAGAGTCGAAAAATCTGAAAAAATATTTTTTATATACTTTCAGTTTTCCTACATCTTAGAAAAAAACCCCAAGAACGTGTTTTGCCTCGTTTTCGAGAAAAAAAATTTTGTAGTTCTTGATGTGGGGAAAATCTGTTGACTCTCAGCGTGCGACTCTTACAAAA
>NW_012060650.1:0-503 GCF_000956235.1 Wasmannia auropunctata | reverse complement strand
CGTTCGAATCTCGACGTGCGAAGCGCGGAAACCGCCGGATCCGACGCGCCCGCCGACGTTCCCACCGCTCAAACGTACGATTCTCGCCGTTTGTAAGACTCGGAAACGTCGTATCCTTAGCGTTCGCGGCGTTTCCACCATTCAAACGTCGAATCTCGACGTGCGAAGCGCGGAACCGCCGGATCCGAGCGCCCGCGACGTTCCCACCGCTCAAACGTCGATTCTCGCCGTTTGAAGCTCGGAAACGTCGTATCCTTGCGTTCGCGGCGTTTCCACCATTCAAATGTCGAATCTCGACGTGCGAAGCGCGGAACCGCCGGATCCGAGCGCCCGCGACGTTCCCACCGCTCAAACGTCGATTCTCGCCGTTTGAAGCTCGGAAACGTCGTATCCTTGCGTTCGCGGCGTTTCCACCATTCAAACGTCGAATCTCGACGTGCGAAGCGCGGAACCGCCGGATCCGAGCACTGAGTTGCCACGGCTCACAGGGGATACTCGACGTA
>NW_012060649.1:0-310 GCF_000956235.1 Wasmannia auropunctata | reverse complement strand
TATCCCCTGTGTGCCTTGTCGACTCAGTTCGAGATGTTTAAAAAAGCATTTTACAGCTTGAAATCTCTACTTTCCAAATCGGTACTTGAGAAACGATCCTATTGATCTTTCATGGAATTACACGGATAGAAAGGGAGACCCGAAGAATCTCGAAATTTTTTACAAACTTTGACAAGTTCCATGGCGTGGAATAAAAATCGCACATAAACAGGGTTTACAGCTTTCGAAAGAATGAATCTTTCTCTCTAATTTGCTTTTTTGTTGAGCGTCGTACGATTTTTTCACCGAGTTATTTAACATTGAAGCAAAA
>NW_012060648.1:0-503 GCF_000956235.1 Wasmannia auropunctata | reverse complement strand
AAACGTCGAATCTCGACGTGCGAAGCGCCGAATCGCCGGATCCGAGCGCCCGCGACGTTCCCACCGCTCAAATGTCGAATTCTCGCCGTTTGAAGCTCGGAAACGTCGTATCCTTGCGTTCGCGGCGTTTCCACCATTCAAACGTCGAATCTCGACGTGCGAAGCGCGGAACCGCCGGATCCGAGCGCCCGCGACGTTCCCACCGCTCAAACGTCGATTCTCGCCGTTTGAAGCTCGGAAACGTCGTATCCTTGCGTTCGCGGCGTTTCTACCATTCAAACGTCGAATCTCGACGTGCGAAGCGCGGAACTGCCGGATCCGAACGCCCGCGACGTTCCCACCGCTCAAACGTCGATTCTCGCCGTTTGAAGCTCGGAAAACGTCGTATCCTTAGCGTTCGACGGTCGTTCTACCATTCAAACGTACGGAATCTCGAACGGTGCGGAAGCGCGGAACCGCCGGATCCGAGCGCCCGCGACGTTCCGACCGCTCAAACGCGATTC
>NW_012060647.1:0-625 GCF_000956235.1 Wasmannia auropunctata | reverse complement strand
TATCCCCCTGTGTGCCTTGTCGACTCAGTTGCACCCCGACGTCCGTTCGCCTCGATAGCGGAGAATTTTCGGCGCCGGAGGTAATCGCGGCGAAAGCAACACGCCGCGCGGGACTTAGAAAATTTTCGGCTCGGTCGGGTCCGGAGGTAAACCTGGCCGATCGACGCTTCCCCGCTAGCCCCCTTAATATTACGTCGATTCGCGCGCCCGCACGTTTATTCGGCCACCCTACCACCCCGTGCACCCCGTCGTCCGTTCGCCCCGATAGCGAAGAATTTTCGGCGCCGGAGGTAATCGCGGTCGAAAGCAACACGCCGCGCGAAAGCAACACGCCGCGCGGGACTTAGAAAATTTTCGGCTCGGTCGGGTCCGGAGGTAAACCTGGCCGATCGACGCTTCCCCGCTAGCCCCCCTAATATTACGCCGATTCGCGTGCCCGCACGTTTATTCGGCCACCCTACCACCCCCGTGCACCCCCGTCGTCCGTTCGCCCCGATAGCGAAGAATTTTCCGCGCCGGAGGTAATCGCGGCGAAAGCAACACGCCGCGCGAAAGCAACACGCCGCGCGGGACGTAGAAAATTTTCGGCTCGGTCGGACTGAGTCGACAAGGCACACAGGGGATA
>NW_012060646.1:0-347 GCF_000956235.1 Wasmannia auropunctata | reverse complement strand
TGGATTTTCATGAAATATTACTTTTATCATTTCCTTGATTTTAGAAAATTGTAATTTGTGGTATTTTTGCGTAGATGTTTCTACCTTAAAATAAATATTTTTACAAAAATAAACAAATTTTTACGAAATAATAAAAATTTCTACAAAATTTCTATTTTTGTAGTTTTTTGTAGTTATTCATCAAAATTTTTTCCGCCAGGGGTTACAGGATTTTGCGAAATCTATCCGATACGCGCACTTGATCTCGCTCTTCATCGTATTGTTATTGGCACGAATCACCAGCGGGTAATCGTTCTCATCATCTTCACCGCTTTTCGTTTTCTTTCTCGCAGCATCGTTTGGATGAA
>NW_012060645.1:0-512 GCF_000956235.1 Wasmannia auropunctata | reverse complement strand
TGGCGCTCTTAATATTACGTCGATTCCGCGTGCCCCGCACGTCTATTCGGCCACCCGAGTCGCCCCGTGCCACCCCGTCGACCGTTCGCCTCGATAGCGGAAAATTTTTGGCGCCGGAGGTAAACGCGGCGAAATCAAACGCTGCGCGAAAGCAACACGCCGCGCGGGAATTAGAAAATTTTCGGGTCGAGTCCGGAGGTATACCTGGCCGATCGACGCTTCGCTTCCCGCTAGCGCCCTTAATATTACGTCGATTCGCGTACCCGCACGTCTATTCGGCCACGCGAGTGCTCCCGTGCACCCCCGTCGTCCGGTTCGCCTCGATAGCGGAGAATTTTCGGCGCCGGAGGTAAACGCGGCGAAAGAAACGCGCCGCGCGAAAGCAACACGCCGCGCGTGACTTAGAAAATTTTCGGCTTTGTCGGGTCCGGAGGTAAACCTGGCCGATCGACGCTTCCCCGCTAGCGCCCTTAATATTAAGTCGACTCGCGTGCCGGCACGTCTATTCGGCC
>NW_012060644.1:0-449 GCF_000956235.1 Wasmannia auropunctata | reverse complement strand
CCCCTGTGTGCCTTGTCGACTCAGTAAATTTTCTAAGTCTCGCGCGGCGTGTTGCTTTCGCGCGGCGTGTTGCTTTCGCCGCGTTTACCTCCGGCGCCAAAAAATTCTCCGCTATCGAGGCGAACGGACGACGGGGGTGCACGGGGGCACTCGGGTGGCCAAATAGACGTGCGGGCACGCGAATCGACGTAATATTAAGGACGCTATCGGGGAAGCGTCGATCGGCCAGGTTTACCTCCGGACCCGACAGAGCCTAAAATTTTCTAAGTCACGCGCGGCGTGTTGCTTTCGCGCGGCGTGTTTCTTTCGCCGCGTTTACCTCCGGCGCCAAAAATTCTCCGCTATCGAGGCGAACGGACGACGGGGGTGCACGGGGGCACTCGGGTGGCCAAATAGACGTGCGGGCACGCGAATCGACGTAATATTAAGGGCGCTTGCGGGGCAGCGTC
>NW_012060643.1:0-444 GCF_000956235.1 Wasmannia auropunctata | reverse complement strand
TGTATAAGAGACAGGTTTGAACGAGTGCACGGATTTGCTAAAATTTTTCCCGGGGATGCGGTTTTCAGGGTCATAAAGTTGGAATCTTTCTCTTTAATTTAAAAAAAAACAAGTCGCTACGATTTTTTTTCACAAAGTTACAGCATTTTGAAGTAACCCTCGTATTTTTCTCATGTATGTTTGGCATTGTCCGATGTGCACTATAGGGAGGTTGGCAAACGGATTTTGCACATTGTGTGAGTGCGGGCGTGTGTAAAACATACACACATACATACACGATGGGCAAAACCCGATCGCCAACCTACCTACAGTGCACACCAGATAATGCCAATCATACATGAAAAAATTGCAAAGTTTGACAGAATGCACGGACTTGCTAAAATTTTTCTCGGGGATGCGGTTTCCAGTGTCATAAAGTTGGAATATTTCTCTTTAATTTGAAAA
>NW_012060642.1:0-377 GCF_000956235.1 Wasmannia auropunctata | reverse complement strand
TGGCGTTTCCACCATTCAAACGTCGAAACTCGACGTGCGAAGCGCGGAACAGCCGGATCCGAGCGCCCCGCCGTTCCCACCGCTCAAACGTCGATTCTCGCCGTTTGAAGCTCGGAAACGTCGTATCCTTGCGTTCGCGGCGTTTCCACGATTCAAACGTCGAATCTCGACGTGCGAAGCGCGGAACCGCCGGATCCGAGCGCCCGCGACGTTCCCACCGCTCAAACGTCGATTCTCGCCGTTTGAAGCTCGGAAACGTCGTATCTTTGCGTTCGCGGCGTTTCCACCATTCAAACGTCGAATCTCGACGTGCGAAGCGCGGAACCGCCGGATCCGAGCGCCCGCGACGTTCCCACCGCTAAAACGTCGATTCTCGA
>NW_012060641.1:0-303 GCF_000956235.1 Wasmannia auropunctata | reverse complement strand
TCGTTTGTGCATCGGTAATAAGTTTTACGAAAACGAGCATACATATCAAACAGGATGGCGTATCTGTTTTTATCAAAGTCTAGATTTAAGTCGTCGTACGGATAAAATTCTGAATTTAAATAAAGTTTCACATTGGTTAATTTACATTCATCGAATAAAGAAACATCTTTAGACATGACGTTCTTTCGACCAGTCTGCATGGCAAAGATAACGTATCGTGGTTTTTCTAGTTGCGTCGCAGTCTTCATAGCCCATGAATGCTTGGTAGTGCTCTGTAACAAGGGGTACTCGTACAGATCCCAA
>NW_012060640.1:0-348 GCF_000956235.1 Wasmannia auropunctata | reverse complement strand
TTCCGGCGGTTCCGCGCTTCGCACGTCGAGATTCGACGTTTGAATGGTAGAAACGCCGCGAACGCAAGGATACGACGTTTCCGAGCTTCAAACGGCGAGAATCGACGTTTGAGCGGTGGGAACGTCGCGGGCGCTCGGATCCGGCGGTTCCGCGCTTCGCACGTCGAGATTCGACGTTTGAATGGTAGAAACGCAGCGAACGCAAGGATACGACGTTTCCGAGCTTCAAACGGCGAAAATCGACGTTTGAGCGGTGGGAACGTCGCGGGCGCTCGGATCCGGCGGTGCCGCGCTTCGCACGTCGAGATTCGACGTTTGAATGGTAGAAACGCCGCGAACGCAAGGATA
>NW_012060639.1:0-302 GCF_000956235.1 Wasmannia auropunctata | reverse complement strand
GACGTTTGAATGGTAGAAACGCCGCGAACGCAAGGATACGACGTTTCCGAGCTTCCAAACGGCCGAGAATCGACGTTTGAGCGGTGGGAACGTCGTCGGGCGACTCGGATCCGGCGGTTCGGCACTTCGCACGTCGAGATTCGACGTTTGAATGGTAGAAACGCCGCGAACGCAAGGATACGACGTTTCCGAGCTTCAAACGGCGAGAATCGACGTTTGAGCGGTGGGAACGTCGCGGGCGCTCGGATCCGGCGGTTCGGCGCTTCGCACGTCGAGATTCGACGTTTGAATGGTAGAAACGC
>NW_012060638.1:0-309 GCF_000956235.1 Wasmannia auropunctata | reverse complement strand
TTTATCTAGGATCTGTACGTTATCCCAGTCAAAATCATGATTCTCAGCCAAACGATGTTCTGAGATTACTAAGGGCGAGCCACTTCTTTTATTAATGTACAATCTATGTTCACGTACCCGAGTTTTTAATTGACGCTTAGTTCGGCCAACATAACTAGCGTCACAATTAGTGCAATTGATTTTATACACAACATCATAGGCTGACATTTTATCGAGAGTATCTTTGCCCGTTCTGATGAAATTCGTCAGTGTATTAGGAATCGAGTACGCAATCTGACTGTTAATATTCTTGGACATTGTAGAGAATTT
>NW_012060637.1:0-580 GCF_000956235.1 Wasmannia auropunctata | reverse complement strand
TTTCCACCATTCAAACGTCGAATCTCGACGTGCGAATCGCGGAACCGCCGGATCCTAGCGCCCGCGACGTTCCCACCGCGTCTAACGTCGATTCTCGCCGTTTGAAGCGNGGAAACGTCGTGTCCTTGCGTTCGCGGCGTTTCCACCATTCAATCGTCGAATCTCGACGTGCGAAGCGCGGAACCGCCGGATTCCGAGTCGCCCGCGTACGTTCCCACCGCTCAAACGTCGATTCTCGCCGTTTGAAGCTCGGAAACGTCGTATCCTTGCGTTCGCGGCGTTTCCACCATTCAAACGTCGAATCTCGACGTGCGGAGCGCGGAACCGCCGGATCCGAGCGCCCGCGACGTTCCCACCGCTCAAACGTCGATTCTCGCCGTTTGAAGCTCGGAAAACGTCGTATCCTTGCGTTCGCGGCGTTTCCACCAGTTCAAACGTCGAAGTCTCGGACGTGCGGAGCGCGGAACCGCCGGATTCCGAGCGCCCGCGACGTTCCCACCGCTCAAACGTCGATTCACGCCGTTTGAAGCTCGGAAACTCGTATCCTTGCGTACTGAGTCGACAAGGCACACAGGGGATA
>NW_012060636.1:0-860 GCF_000956235.1 Wasmannia auropunctata | reverse complement strand
TTCAGGCTTTGCGTCCCAAAACATATGGCGCACACCGCCGACCATATGATGAATCAAAGCAAGACTGTAGAGAAACAGAATAAGCTGCCCGAACGGTGAGCAATACACAGCCTGCACGGCGGCAAAACTTTGCTCGCCCAGCGCTAAGGCGGCAAGATAGACAGTCAGAAACACAGTGCCGGCATAAAGCGCCGCGCCCGTTATCCGATGCGCGATAGACATGGCCATGGTTACAGGCCAGCGATAGACGGAAACATGGGGCGATTTCGGCCTTGGCTTTGAGGGCTGATACAGCGGGTGTTCAGCGCGCTCATTTTGGGAATATAATCGGAAATCGGCCATAAAAAACCCTCCTTCATTATTCACCTGCCAAGCGACAGCCGGCAGCTTTTTCAGCCGCAGCAAAATTTTGCAAAACAGCCAAGCTTGGTGAAGCAGCCGCGCCGCAAACATTATGCGGCAAAAGCCAAATTTGCAAACATCACCACGCCGCAGCCTTTGCAAAAGCCTGCGATACATTCCCCCCCTTTATGCCGCCGCAGCCCTCGCCAAAATCTCTTTGCCAAAGCTTCACTGCGGCGCTTTGCCTGCGGCCAAACTTTGTGCGACCTGCGGGCGAACTTTGCGCGACCCGCGAACAGAAACTTGCGCGGGCGGCAAGCCTTATGCGGCAATATGCCCCATGCTTCCTTTCCTAATATCATCAAGGGGGAGCGTCAAGCCCTATGAAAAAAATTTATAAAAACAACGGATTTTTCATAAATTTCGTGGATAAAAACAAGAATAGCACTATTTTTCAACAAGTTAAAATATGCGTACAAAAATCATGTTTAAAGCGGAAAAGAGAATAAGCTAAGCCA
>NW_012060635.1:0-536 GCF_000956235.1 Wasmannia auropunctata | reverse complement strand
TGCGGAACCGCCGGATCCGAGCGCCCGCGACGTTCCCACCGCTCAAACGTCGATTCCTTCGCCCGTTTTGAAGCTCCGGTAAACGTTCGTATCCTTGCGTTCGCGGCGTTTCTACCATTCAAACGTCGAATCTCGACGTGCGAAGCGCGGAACCGCCGGATCCGAGCGCCCGCGACGTTCCCACCGCTCAAACGTCGATTCTCGCCGTTTGAAGCTCGGAAACGTCGTATCCTTGCGTTCGCGGCGTTTCCACCATTCAAACGTCGAATATCGACGTGCGAAGCGCGGAACCGCCGGATCCGAGCGCCCGCGACGTTCCCACCGCTCAAACGTCGATTCTCGCCGTTTGAAGCTCGGAAACGTCGTATCCTTGCGTTCGCGGCGTTTCCACCATTCAAACGTCGAATCTCGACGTGCGAAGCGCGGAACCGCCGGATCCGAGCGCCCGCGACGTTCCCACCGCTCAAACGTCGATTCTCGCCGTTTGAAGCTCGGAAACGTCGTATCCTTGCGTTCGCGGCGTTTCTACCATTCAA
>NW_012060634.1:0-556 GCF_000956235.1 Wasmannia auropunctata | reverse complement strand
TTACCTCCGGCGCCGAAAATTCTTCGCTATCGGGGCGAACGGACGACGGGGGTGCACGGGGGTGGTAGGGTTGGCCGATAAACGTCGCGGGCGCGCGAATCGACGTAATATTAAGGGGGCTAGCGGGGAAGCGTTCGATCGGCCAGGTTTACCTCCGGACCCGAACCGAGCCGAAATTTTCCTAAGGTCCCGCGCGGTCGTGTTGCTTTCGCGCGGCGTGTTGCTTTCGCCGCGATTACCTCCGGCGCCGAAAATTCTTCGCTATCGGGGCGAACGGACGACGGGGGTGCACGGGGGCACTAGGGTGGCCGAATAAACGTGCGGGCACGCGAATCGACCGTAACACTTAAGGGCTTTAGCCGGGTAAGCGTAGATCGGCCAGGTTTACCTCCGGATACCGACCGAGTCCGAAATTTTCTAAGTACCCGTCGTCGGCGTGTTGCTTTCGCGCGGCGTGTTGCTTTCGCCGCGATTACCTCCGGCGCCGAAAATTCTCCGCTATCGAGGCGAACGGACGACGGGGGTGCACGGGGGCACTAGGGTGGCCGAATAAACA
>NW_012060633.1:0-452 GCF_000956235.1 Wasmannia auropunctata | reverse complement strand
TGGGTCCGGAGGTAAATCTGGCCGATCGACGATTCCCCGCTAGCCCCCTTAATATTACGCCGATTCGCGTGCCCGCACGTTTATTCGGCCACCCTACACCCCGTGCACCCCGTCCGTCGTTCGCCCCGATAGCGAAGAATTTCGGCGCCGGAGGTAATCGCGGCGAAAGCAACACGCCGCGCGAAAGCAACACGCCGCGCGGGACTTAGAAAATTTTCGGCTCGGTCGGGTCCGGAGGTAAACCTGGCCGTTCGACGCTTCCCCGCTAGCGCCCTTAATGTTACGTCGATTCGCGCGCCCGCCACGTTTACCTTCGGCCACCCTACCACCCCCGTGCCACCCCCGTCGTCCGTTCGACCCCGATAGCGAAGAATTTCGGACGTCGTAGGTAATCGCGGCGAAAGCAACACGCCGCGCGAAAGCAACACGCCGCGCGGGACTTAGAAAATTTA
>NW_012060632.1:0-541 GCF_000956235.1 Wasmannia auropunctata | reverse complement strand
TCTGTTATATTGGCGATTCTGTCAGAGGCATCAATATCAATTTTATCTTTTGTAAAAAGATTTAAAGCCTCCATTCTGATTGTATCAGAACGCCTTTTTAAAGCAAAAGTACAGCCTTGAATAACGCATTGCTGATAATTTGGCCCCATTCTGTCTGCACTTTGCACATTTATCCAATGCGGAACCTCAAAATCCCTTAACTTGCTTTCGACTACACCTATACTTCCTTCCACAGGCTTTATTTTTTCTATGGCGCCGCTCGTTAATTCATATGTTTCAAATCTTCCAAAAACCGGATATTTAACCAAGCCGGCTTTTTCATCGCCTTCGAGCATTGTACCGTCAAGATAACCGCCGGTAGATTGATAAAGAACAGAAACACCGTCACGAATTACGATTCTATACCATGTTGGGATACCCGAAGTTCCCTTAATATCTTCGTGATCCATCAGCTATCCCTTCCAATATTTACTAAATTGAAAATTTGGATAGCCATAAAATTTATAAAAAATTTTACAGGTCCAATTCGGATTATATCAGA
>NW_012060631.1:0-430 GCF_000956235.1 Wasmannia auropunctata | reverse complement strand
TGTGTGCCTTGTCGACTCAGTGAGGTAAACGCGGCGAAAGCAACACGCCGCGCGAAAGCAACACGCCGCGTGGGACTTAGAAAATTTTCGGGTCGGGTCCGGAGGTAAACCTGGCCGATCGACGCTTCGCTTTCCCGCTGGCGCCCTTAATATTACGTCGAATCGCGTGACCGCACGTCTATTCGGCCACCCGAGTGCCCCCGTGCACCCCCGTCGACCGTTCGTTTTGATAGCGGAAAATTTATGGCGCCGGAGGTAAACGTGTCGAAAGCAAACGCCGCGCGAAAGCAACACGCCGCGCGGGACTTAGAAAATTTTCGGGTCGGGTCCGGAGGTAAACCTGGCCGATCGACGCTTCCCCGCTAGAGCCCTTAATATTACGTCGATTCGCGTGCCCGCACGTCTATTTAGCCACCCGAGTGCCCCCGTA
>NW_012060630.1:0-392 GCF_000956235.1 Wasmannia auropunctata | reverse complement strand
CGAATCTCGACGTGCGAAGCGCGGAACCGCCGGATCCGAGCGCCCGCGACGTTCCCACCGCTCAAACGTCGATTCCTCGCCCGTTTGAAGCTCCGGTAAACGTCGTATCCTTGCGTTCGCGGTCGTTCACCATTCAAACGTCGAATCTCGACGTGCGAAGCGCGGAACCGCCGGATCCGAGCGCCCGCGACGTTCCCACCGCTCAAACGTCGATTCTCGCCGTTTGAAGCTCGGAAACGTCGTATCCTTGCGTTCGCGGTCGTTTCACCATTCAAACGTCGAATCTCGACGTGCGAAGCGCGGAACCGCCGGATCCGAGCGCCCGCGACGTTCTACCGCTCAAACGTCGATTCTCGCCGTTTGAAGCTCGGAAACGTCGTATCCTTGCGTTA
>NW_012060629.1:0-505 GCF_000956235.1 Wasmannia auropunctata | reverse complement strand
TATCCCCTGTGTGCCTTGTCGACTCAGTTTCCGACCGCTCAAACGTCGATTCTCGCCGTTTGAAGCTCGGAAACGTCGTATCCTTGCGTTCGCGGCGTTTCCACCATTCAAACGTCGAATCTCGACGTGCGAAGCGCGGAACCGCCGGATCCGAGCGCCCGCGACGTTCCCACCGCTCAAACGTCGATTCTCGCCGTTTGAAGCTCGGAAACGTCGTATCCTTGCGTTCGCGGCGTTTCCACCATTCAAACGTCGAATCTCGACGTGCGAAGCGCGGAACCGCCGGATCCGAGCGCCCGCGACGTTCCGACCGCTCAAACGTCAATTCTCGCCGTTTGAAGCTCGGAAACGTCGTATCCTTGCGTTCGCGGCGTTTCCACCATTCAAACGTCGAATCTCGACGTGCGAAGCGCGGAACCGCCGGGATCCGGAGCGCCCGCGACGTTCCCACCGCTCAAACGTCGATTCTCGCCGTTTGAAGCTCGGAAACGTCGTAATCCTTGGC
>NW_012060628.1:0-537 GCF_000956235.1 Wasmannia auropunctata | reverse complement strand
TATCCCCTGTGTGCCTTGTCGACTCAGCCGTTTGAAGCTCGGAAACGTCGTATCCTTGCGTTCGCGGCGTTTCCACCATTCAAACGTCGAATCTCGACGTGCGAAGCGCGGAACCGCCGGATCCGAGCGCCCGCGACCGTTCCCACGCTCAAACGTCGATTCTCGCCGTTTGAAGCTCGGAAACGTCGTATCCTTGCGTTCGCGGCGTTTCCACCATTCAAACGTCGAATCTCGACGTGCGAAGCGCGGAACCGCCGGATCCGAGCGCCCGCGACGTTCCCACCGCTCAAACGTCGATTCTCGCCGTTTGAAGCTCGGAAACGTCGTATCCTTGCGTTCGCGGCGTTTCCACCATTCAAACGTCGAATCTCGACGTGCGAAGCGCGGAACCGCCGGATCCGAGCGCCCGCGACGTTCCCACCGCTCAAACGTCGATTCTCGCCGTTTGAAGCTCGGAAACGTCGTATCCTTGCGTTCGCGGCGTTTCTACCATTCAAACGTCGAATATCGACGTGCGACTGAGTCGACAAGGCACAC
>NW_012060627.1:0-420 GCF_000956235.1 Wasmannia auropunctata | reverse complement strand
AGTGATTTATCGCATCGGTGGCGGGTGTTTCTCTCGTCTTCGTTGCCCGATGGTTTTTCAAAGATTTCCGCCCCGGCTCTCGTCTCATTCCCCCGCGCGATCGCGCGCCGGTTGGAGACGAGAGACGCTCCGCTCGCGCGACGATGTCGTCTCACGTTGTGCCGTAGCCCCCTGCAAACGGGGCGGCGGTCCGCGCGTGCTCGGACGCGCGGCCAGGCTGATCGAAGGGCCCCCATTCCCTCGCGAGTGGCGTTGATCCCGGAGGATCCCACTCTCCCCCGTCGACTCTCCGTGCCTCCTCGCGCGCTGCCCGCGCGCCGAGAGAGTGGCCGAGTGGAAGACGAGGAGAGAGAGATGGTGAAGCCCCAGCGAGAGATGGCCACGAGAGAGAGGAGTGAAGCAAATACCGAAACATGTTTA
>NW_012060626.1:0-514 GCF_000956235.1 Wasmannia auropunctata | reverse complement strand
CCGAATAAACGTGCGGGCACGCGAATCGGCGTAACATAAGGGGCTAGCGGGAAGCGTCGATTCGGCCAGGTTTACCTCCGGACCGACCGAGCCGAAAATTTTCTAAGTCCCGCGCGGCGTGTTGCTTTCGCGCGGTCGTGTTGCTTTTCGCCGCGATTACCTCCGGTCGCCGAAAATTCTTCGCTTATCGGGGCGAACGGACGACGGGGGTAGCACGGGGGTGGTAGGGTGGCCGAATAAACGTGCGGGCGCGCGAATCGACGTAACAATTAAGGGCGCTAGCGGGTAAGCGTCGAACGGCCAAGGGTTTACCTCCGGACCCGACCGGAGCCGGAAAATTTTCTAAGTCCCGCGCGGCGTGTTGCTTTCGCGCGGCGTGTTGCTTTCGCCGCGATTACCTCCGGCGCCGAAAATTCTTCGCTATCGGGGCGAACGGACGACGGGGGTGCACGGGGGTGGTAGGGTGGCCGAATAAACGTGCGGGCTGGCGAATCACGTAATAACTTCGTATAGC
>NW_012060625.1:0-391 GCF_000956235.1 Wasmannia auropunctata | reverse complement strand
TATCCCCTGTGTGCCTTGTCGACTCAGTAAAAAGTATTCCATAAGTATATTTTTTAACTTCTTTTTTACTTTGAGTCGAAAATAAAAAATGTTTCTAGAAACGACATAGAAACATTGGATGCAGCACGCTAGCGATCGAATAAAAAATCGGAAAACAAATTAATTTCATAAGATTGTTGATAAATTCTCGATATCTATGTTTCTTTGTTTTGTCATATCAATTTTATTATATTAGTTGCGTTTCTCATATGGATCTATATATGTATCACAAAAATTATATGTTATATAAAATTATATATACTGTTTGTATGTGTATACGATACAATACAAACATCAGCTATAATACAGTACAAACATGCTAAAGTAATAAAAGAACCAGCTTATTTTTATG
>NW_012060624.1:0-539 GCF_000956235.1 Wasmannia auropunctata | reverse complement strand
TTCAAACGTCGAATCTCGGACGTGCGAAGCGCGGAACCGCCGGATCCGAGCGCCCGCGACGTTTCCCACCGCTCAAACGTCGATTCTCGCCGTTTGAAGCTCGGAAACGTCGTATCCTTGCGTTACGCGGCGTTTTCCACCATTCAAACGTCGAATCTCGACGTGCGAAGCGCGGAACCGCCGGATTCCCGAGCGCCCGCGACGTTCCCACCGCTCAAACGTCGATTCTCGCCGTTTGAAGCTCGGAAACGTCGTATCCTTGCGTTCGCGGCGTTTCTACCATTCAAACGTCGAATCTCGACGTGCGAAGCGCGGAACCGCCGGATCCCCCCGCGCGCCCGCGATGTTCCCACCGCTCAAACGTCGATTCTCGCCGTTTGAAACTCGAACGTACGTATCCTTGCGTTCGCGGCGTTTCCTACCATTCAAACGTACGAATCTCGACGTGCGAAGCGGCGGAACCGCGGATCCGAGCGCCCGCGACGTTCCCACCGCTCAAACGTCGATTCTCGCCGTTTGAAGCTCGGAAACATCGTATA
>NW_012060622.1:0-562 GCF_000956235.1 Wasmannia auropunctata | reverse complement strand
TATCCCCTGTGTGCCTTGTCGACTCAGTTGTTGCTTTCCCCTGTGTGCCTTGTCGACTCAGTCCAAAAATTCTCCGCTATCGAGGCGAACGGACGACGGGGGTGCACGGGGGCACTCGGGTGGCCAAATAGACGTGCGGGCACGCGAATCGAAGTAATATTAAGGGCGCTTGCGGGGAAGCGTCGATCGGCCAGGTTTACCTCCGGACCCGACCCGAAAATTTTCTAAGTCCCGCGCGGCGTGTTGCTTTCGCGCGGAGTGTTGCTTTCGCCGCGTTTACCTCCGGCGCCGAAAATTCTCCGCTATCGAGGCGAACGGTCGACGGGGGTGCACGGGGGCACTTGAGTGGCCGAACAGACGTGCGGGCACGCGAATCGACGTAATATTGAGGGCGCCAGCGGGGAAGCGAAGCGTCGATCGGCAAGGTTTACCTCCGGACCCGACCCGAAAATTTTCACTAAGTCCCCGCGCGGCGTGTTGCTTTCGCGCGGCGTGTTGCTTTCGCCGCGTTTACCTCCGGCACCGAAAATTTTCCGCTATCGTGGCGAACGGACGACGGGGA
>NW_012060621.1:0-440 GCF_000956235.1 Wasmannia auropunctata | reverse complement strand
CTCGGAAACGTCGTATCCTTGCGTTCGCGGCGTTTCCACCATTCAAACGTCGAATCTCGACGTGCGAAGCGCGGAACCGCCGGATCCGAGCGCCCGCGACGTTCCCACCGCTCAAACGTCGATTCTCGCCGTTTGAAGCTCGGAAACGTCGTATCCTTGCGTTCGCGGCGTTTCCACCATTCAAACGTCGAATCTCGACGTGCGAAGCGCGGAACCGCCGGATCCGAGCGCCCGCGACGTTCCACCCGCTCAAACGTCGATTCTCGCCGTTGAAGCTCGGAAACGTCGTATCCTTGCGTTCGCGGCGTTTCCACCATTCAAACGTCGAATCTCGACGTGCGAAGCGCGGAACCGCCGGATCCGAGCGCCCGCGACGTTCCCACCGCTCAAACGTCGATTCTCGCCGTTTGAAGCTCGGAAACGTCGTATCCTTGCGTTCG
>NW_012060620.1:0-587 GCF_000956235.1 Wasmannia auropunctata | reverse complement strand
TGGGGCTACGGCACAACGTGAGACGACATCGTCGCGCGAGCGGAGCGTCTCTCGTCTCCAACCGGCGCGCGATCGCGCGGGGGAATGAGACGAGAGCCGGGGCGGAAATCTTTGAAAAACCATCGGGCGACGAAGACGAGAGAAACACCCGCCACCGATGCGATAAATCACAAGTCGGCGGGGGGTTTCGTCTCACGGTGTCTCCGGGCCCTCCAGCGCGCGAGCGACTCTCGGCGAGTCGCCGCGGCGTTGTAGGTTACCACCGGTTCGCGCCGGCCGACGCCGCCGAATCCGAAAGGGCACAGGCACGGTGCTTGAACACCGGCCGCGGGCCTCCCTCGGATCGTTGGCGCGCCAACGCCTCGCTCCTCGCTCGCAGAGCACCGACCGGCGCGCGCGTACGCGCGCCTAGGGCGGTGTGACCGGAGGGGATCTCGCGTGCGGTCGAATCTTCGACACTCGTCGTCCACGGTTCCCAGACGCAAACGTTGCAACGAACGTTAGTGGCGTTGGTCGATCGAGTGAGAGAGAGACGGCGCGCGGATCGTCAACCTGCCGTTCGACACGATTCCTCTCTCCAAATATAT
>NW_012060619.1:0-556 GCF_000956235.1 Wasmannia auropunctata | reverse complement strand
TATCCCCCTGTGTGCCTTGTCGACTCAGTTGAGCGGTGGGAACGTCGCGGGCGCTCGGATCCGGCGGTTCCGCGCTTCCACGTCGAGATTCGACGTTTGAATGGTGGAAACGCCGCGAACGCAAGGATACGACGTTTCCGAGCTTCAAACGGCGAGAATCGACGTTTGAGCGGTGGGAACGTCGCGGGCGCTCGGATCCGGCGGTTCCGCGCTTCGCACGTCGAGATTCGACGTTTGAATGGTGGAAACGCCGCGAACGCAAGGATAAGACGTTTCCGAGCTTCAAACGGCGAGAATCGACGTTTGAGCGGTGGGAACGTCGCGGGCGCTCGGATCCGGCGGTTCCGCGCTTCGCACGTCGAGATTCGACGTTTGAATGGTGGAAACGCCGCGAACGCAAGGATACGACGTTTCCGAGCTTCAAACGGCGAGAATCGACGTTTGAGCGGTGGGAACGTCGCGGGCGCTCGGATCCGGCGGTTCCGCGCTTCGCACGTCGAGATTCGACGTTTGAATGGTGGAAACGCCGCGAACGTAATAACTTCGTATAGCATAC
>NW_012060618.1:0-420 GCF_000956235.1 Wasmannia auropunctata | reverse complement strand
TTGTATGCTATACGAAGTTATTACGTCCGCGACGTTCCCACCGCTCAAACGTCGATTCTCGCCGTTTGAAGCTCGGAAACGTCGTATCCTTGCGTTCGCGGCGTTTCCACCATTCAATCGTCAAATCTCGACGTGCGAAGCGCGGAACCGCCGGATCCGAGCGCCCGCGACGTTCCCACCGCTCAAACGTCGATTCTCGCCGTTTGAAGCTCGGAAACGTCGTATCCTTGCGTTCGCGGCGTTTCCACCATTCAAACGTCGAATCTCGACGTGCGAAGCGCGGAACCGCCGGATCCGTGCGCCCGCGACGTTCCCACCGCTAAAACGTCGATTCTCGCCGTTTGAAGCGAGGAAACGTCGTATCCTTGCGTTCGCGGCGTTTCCACCATTCAAACGTCGAATCTCGACGTGCGAAGAGCG
>NW_012060617.1:0-520 GCF_000956235.1 Wasmannia auropunctata | reverse complement strand
TATCCCCTGTGTGCCTTGTCGACTCAGTCCCGCTAGCCCCCTTATTGTTACGCCGATTCGCGTGCCCGCACGTTTATTCGGCCACCCTACCACCCCCGTGCACCCCCGTCGTCCGTTCGCCCCGATAGCGAAGAATTTTCGGCGCCGGAGGTAATCGCGGCGAAAGCAACACGCCGCGCGAAAGCAACACGCCGCGCGGGACTTAGAAAATTTTCGGCTCGGTCCGGGTCCGGAGGTAAACCTGGCCGTTCGACGCTTCCCCGCTAGCGCCCCTTAATGTTACGTCGATTCGCGTGCCCGCACGTTTATTCGGCCACCCTACCACCCCCGTGCACCCCCGTCGTCCGTTCGCCCCGATAGCGAAGAATTTTCGGCGCCGGAGGTAATCGCGGCGAAAGCAACACGCCGCGCGAAAGCAACACGCCGCGCGGGACTTAGAAAATTTTCGGCTCGGTCGGGTCCGGAGGTAAACCTGGCCGATCGACGCTTCCCCGCTAGCCCCCTTATTGTTACGCCGATA
>NW_012060616.1:0-316 GCF_000956235.1 Wasmannia auropunctata | reverse complement strand
CGAACGCAAGGATACGACGTTTCCTCGCTTCAAACGGCGAGAATCGACGTTTGAGCGGTGGGAACGTCGCGGGCGCTCGGATCCGGCGGTTCCGCGCTTCGCACGTCGAGATTCGACGTTTGAATGGTAGAAACGCCGCGAACGCAAGGATACGACGTTTCCTCGCTTCAAACGGCAAGAATCGACGTTTGAGCGGTGGGAACGTCGCGGGCGCTCGGATCCGGCGATTCCGCGCTTCGCACGTCGAGATTCGACGTTTGAATGGTAGAAACGCCGCGAACGCAAGGATACGACGTTTCCTCGCTTCAAACGGCGA
>NW_012060615.1:0-342 GCF_000956235.1 Wasmannia auropunctata | reverse complement strand
TTTTTCTAAGTCCCGCGCGGCGTGTTGCTTTCGCGCGGAGTGTTGCTTTTGCCGCGTTTACCTCCGGCGCCGAAAATTCTCCGCTATCGAGGCGAACGGACGATGGTGCTGCACGGGAGCACTTGAGTGGCCGAACAGACGTGCGGGCACGCGAATCGACGTAATATTAAGGGCGCTGGCGGGGAAGCGTCGATCGGCCTGGTTTACCTCCGGACCCGACCCGAAAATTTTCTAAGTCCCGCGCGGCGTGTTGCTTTCGCGCGGCGTTTGCTTTCGCCGCGTTTACCTCCGGCGCCAAAAATTTTCCGCTATCGAGGCGAACGGTCGACGGGGGTGCACGGA
>NW_012060614.1:0-650 GCF_000956235.1 Wasmannia auropunctata | reverse complement strand
TGAACAGACGTGCGGGCACGCGAATCGACGTAATATTGAGGCGCCAGCGGGAAGGCGAAGCGTCGATCGGCCAGGTTTACCTCCGGACCCGACCCGAAAATTTTCTAAGTCCCGCGCGGCGTGTTGCTTTCGCGCGGAGTGTTGCTTTCGCCGCGTTTACCTCCGGCGCCGAAAATTCTCCGCTATCGTGGCGAACGGACGACGGGGGTGCACGGGGGCACTCGGGTGGCCGAATAGACGTTCGGGCACGGGAAATCGACGTAATATTAAGGGCGCCAGCGGGGAAGCGAAGCGTACGTATCGGCCAGGATTACCTCCGGACCCGACCCGAAAATT
Source organism: Wasmannia auropunctata (assembly GCF_000956235.1). NCBI lineage: Eukaryota > Metazoa > Arthropoda > Insecta > Hymenoptera > Formicidae > Wasmannia > Wasmannia auropunctata. Next base: position 314 of record NW_012060614.1, on the reverse strand, counting down.
TTCTAAGTCCCGCGCGGCGTGTTGCTTTCGCGCGGCGTGTTGCTTTCGCCGCGTTTACCTCCGGCGCCGAAAATTCTCCGCTATCGAGGCGAACGGACGACGGGGGTGCACGGGGGCACTCGCGTGGCCGAATAGACGTGCGGGCACGCGAATCGACGTAATATTAAGGGCGCTAGCGGGGAAGCGAAGCGTCGATCGGCCAGGTTTACCTCCAGACTCGACCCGAAAATTTTCTAAGTCCCGCGCGGCGTGTTGCTTTCGCGCGGCGTGTTGCTTTAGCCGCGTTTACCTCCGGCGCCGAAAATTTTCCGCTA
>NW_012060613.1:0-344 GCF_000956235.1 Wasmannia auropunctata | reverse complement strand
TCGCCGTTTGAAGCTCGGAAACGTCGTATCCTTGCGTTCGCGGCGTTTCCACCATTCAAACGTCGAATCTCGACGTGCGAAGCGCGGAACCGCCGGATCCGAGCGCCCGCGACGTTCCCACCGCTCAAACGTCGATTCTCGCCGTTTGAAGCTCGGAAACGTCGTATCCTTGCGTTCGCGGCGTTTACACCATTCAAACGTCGAATCTCGACGTGCGAAGCGCGGAACCGCCGGATCCGAGCGCCCGCGACGTTCCCACCGCTCAAACGTCGATTCTCGCCGTTTGAAGCTCGGAAACGTCGTATCCTTGCGTTCGCGGACGTATAACTTCGTATAGCATACAT
>NW_012060612.1:0-436 GCF_000956235.1 Wasmannia auropunctata | reverse complement strand
TGGAAACGCCGCGAACGCAAGGATACGACGTTTCCGAGCTTCAAACGGCGAGAATCGACGTTTGAGCGGTGGGAACGTCGCGGGCGCTCGGATCCGGCGGTTCCGCGCTTCGCACGTCGAGATTCGACGTTTGAATGGTGGAAACGCCGCGAACGCAAGGATACGACGTTTCCGAGGCTTCAAACGGCGAGAATCGACGTTTGAGCGGTGGGAACGTCGCGGGCGCTCGGATCCGGCGGTTCCGCGCTTCGCAACGTCAGATTCGACGTTTGAATGGTGGAAACGCCGCGAACGCAAGGATACGACGTTTCCGAGCTTCAAACGGCGAGAACTCGACGTTTGAGCGGTGGGAACGTCGCGGGCGCTCGGATCCGGCGGTTCCGCGCTTCGCACGTCGAGATTCGACGTTTGAATGGTGGAAACGCCGCGAACGCAA
>NW_012060611.1:0-393 GCF_000956235.1 Wasmannia auropunctata | reverse complement strand
GAAAATTTTCTAAGTCCCGCGCGGCGTGTTGCTTTCGCGCGGCGTGTTGCTTTCGCCGCGATTACCTCCGGCGCCGAAAATTCTTCGCTATCGGGGCGAACGGACGGCGGGGGTGCACGGGGGTGGTAGGGTGGCCGAATAAACGTGCGGGCACGCGAATCGACGTATATTACGGGGCTACGCGGGAGCGTCGTATCGGCCAGTTACTCGGACCCGACCGAGCCGAAAATTTTCTAAGTCCCGCGCGGCGTGTTGCTTTCGCGCGGCGTGTTGCTTTCGCCGCGATTACCTCCGGCGCCGAAAATTCTTCGCTATCGGGGCGAACGGACGACGGGGGTGCACGGGGGTGGTAGGGTGGCCGAATAAACGTGCGGGCGCGCGAATCGACGTAAA
>NW_012060610.1:0-593 GCF_000956235.1 Wasmannia auropunctata | reverse complement strand
GGACGACGGGGGTGCACGGGGGTGGTAGGGTGGCCGAATAAACGTGCGGGCGCGCGAATCGACGTAATATTAAGGGGGCTAGCGGGGAAGCGTCGATCGGCCAGGTTTACCTCCGGACCCGACCGAGCCGAAAATTTTCTAAGTCCCGCGCGGCGTGTTGCTTTCGCGCGGCGTGTTGCTTTCGCCGCGATTACCTCCGGCGCCGAAAAATTCTTTCGCTATCGGGGGCGAACGGACGACGGGGGTGCACGGGGGTGGTACGGGTGGCCGAATAAACGTGCGGGCACGCGAATCGGCGTAACAATTAAGGGGGCTAGCGGGGAAGCGTCGATCGGCCAGGTTTACCTCCGGACCCGACCGAGCCGAAAATTTTCTAAGTCCCGCGCGGCGTGTTGCTTTCGCGCGGCGTGTTGCTTTCGCCGCGACTTACCTCCCGGCGCGAAATTCTTCGCTATCGGGNGTACGGACGACGGGGGGTGCACGGGGGGTGGTAGGGGTGGCCGAATAAACGTGCGGGCACGCGAATCGACGTAATATTAAGGGGGCTAGCGGGGAAGCGTCGATCGGCCAGGTTTACCTCCGGACCCGACCGA
>NW_012060609.1:0-542 GCF_000956235.1 Wasmannia auropunctata | reverse complement strand
CGGAACCGCCGGATCCGAGCGCCCGCGACCGTTCCTACCCGCTCAAACGTCCGATTCTACGCCGTTTGAAGCTCGAAACGTCGTATCCTTGCGTTCGCGGCGTTTCCACCATTCAAACGTCGAATCTCGACGTGCGAAGCGCGGAACCGCCGGATCCGAGCGCCCGCGACGTTCCCACCGCTCAAACGTCGATTCTCGCCGTTTGAAGCTCGGAAACGTCGTATCCTTGCGTTCGCGGCGTTTCCACCATTCAAACGTCGAATCTCGACGTGCGAAGCGCGGAACCGCCATATCCGAGCGCCCGCGACGTTCCCACCGCTCAAACGTCGATTCTCGCCGTTTGAAGCTCGGAAACGTCGTATCCTTGCGTTCGCGGCGTTTCCACCATTCAAACGTCGAATCTCGACGTGCGAAGCGCGGAACCGCCGGATCCGAGCGCCCGCGACGTTCCCACCGCTCAAACGTCGATTCTCGCCGTTTGAAGCTCGGAAACGTCGTATCCTTGCGTTCGCGGCGTTTCGACCATTCACACGTGGAATCTA
>NW_012060608.1:0-558 GCF_000956235.1 Wasmannia auropunctata | reverse complement strand
TATCCCCTGTGTGCCTTGTCGACTCAGTCCCGTCGTCCGTTCGCCTCGATAGCGGAGAATTTTCGGCGCCGGAGGTAAACGCGGCGAAAGCAACACGCCGAGCGGGACTTATCCCCTGTGTGCCTTGTCGACTCCGGAGGTAAACCTGGCCGATCGACGCTTCCCCGCTAGCGTCCTTAATATTACGTCGATTCGCGTGCCCGCACGTCTATTTGGCCACCCGAGTGCCCCCGTGCACCCCCGTCGTCTTTTCGCCTTGATAGCGGAGAATTTTTGGCGCAGGAAGTAAACGCGGCGAAAGAAACACACCGCGCGAAAGCAACACGCCGCGCGTGACTTAGAAAATTTTCGGCTCTGTCGGGTCCGGAGGTAAACCTGGCCGATCAACGCTTCCCCGATAGCGTCCTTAATATTACCTCGATACGCGTGCCCACACGTCTATTTGGCCACCCGAGTGCCCCCGTGCACCCCCGTCGTCCGTTCGCCTCGATAGCGGAGAATTTTTTGGCGCCGGAGGTAAAAGCGGCGAAACTGAGTCGACAAGGCACACAGGGGATA
>NW_012060606.1:0-657 GCF_000956235.1 Wasmannia auropunctata | reverse complement strand
GGCCAGGTTTACCTCCGGACCCGACCCGAAAATTTTCTAAGTCTCGCGCGGCGTGTTGCTTTCGCGCGGCGTGTTGCTTTTCGCCGCGGTTTACCTCCGGCGCCAAAAATTCTCCGCTATCGAGGCGTACGGACGACGGGGGTGCACGGGGGCACTCGGGTGGCCAAATAGACGTGCGGGCACGCGAATCGACGTAATATTAAGGACGCTATCGGGGAAGCGTCGATCGGCCAGGTTTACCTCCGGACCGACCCGAAAATTTTCTAAGTCCCGCGCGGCGTGTTGCTTTCGCGCGGCGTGTTGCTTTCGCCGCGTTTACCTCCGACTCCGAAAATTCTCCGCTATCGTGGCCGACAGTCGACGGGTGCACGGGGCACTCGATTGGCCGAATAGACGTGCGGGCACGCCAATCGACGTAATATTAAGGGCGCTAGCGGGGAAGCGTCGATCGGCCAGGTTTACCTCCGGACCCGACCCGAAAATTTTCTAAGTCCCGCGCGGCGTGTTGCTTTCGCGCGGCGTGTTGCTTTCGCCGCGTTTACCTCCGACGCCGAAAAATTCTCCGCTATCGAGGCGAACGGTCACGGGGGTGCACGGGGGCACTTTGAGTGGCCGAACAGACCGTGCGGGCACGCGAATCGACGTAATATTGAGAGC
>NW_012060605.1:0-401 GCF_000956235.1 Wasmannia auropunctata | reverse complement strand
TATCCCCTGTGTGCCTTGTCGACTCAGTCCTCTAATCATTCGCTTTACCAGATGAGACTCGCGCGCGTTCCGTGCGGAACGGCCGAGTGCCAGCTATCCTGAGGGAAACTTCGGAGGGAACCAGCTACTAGATGGTTCGATTAGTCTTTCGCCCCTATACCCAGTTCCGACGATCGATTTGCACGTCAGAATCGCTACGGACCTCCATCAGGGTTTCCCCTGACTTCGTCCTGACCAGGCATAGTTCACCATCTTTCGGGTCCCAACGTGTACGCTCTGGGTGCGCCTCTTCTCGCGATGAGAACGAGACGCCCCGGGAGTGCGGAGCCGCATCGCGACGCGGCCCATCATCCCTCGGTCGACAACCAGGGCCGACCTTCACTTTCATTGCGCCTTTAGGA
>NW_012060604.1:0-401 GCF_000956235.1 Wasmannia auropunctata | reverse complement strand
TATCCCCTGTGTGCCTTGTCGACTCAGTCTTAGCCGCGCGCCCAGCCCCGTCGGCGAAAGCAACACGCGGCGTGGAACTTGGCCGCCGACCGCTCGTCAGCCCCGCCGGCGGTAGGCCCGACGTACGCGCTAGCCTGACCGAGCGCTAACCTGACCGAGCGCGAGACCGAACGAGCGCTAACCTGACCGAGCGCTAACCTGACCGAGCGCTAGCCCGACGTGTCAGGCGAGGCACTTGGCCGTTGAGCGCCTGTCGGCCCCGTCGGCGAAAGCAACACGCGGCGCGGGACTTAGCCGCGGAGCGCGCGACAGACCCGCCGGCGGTAGGCCCGACGTACGCGCTAGCCTAACCGAGCGCTAACCTGACCACCGAGCGCGAGACCGAACGAGCGCTAACCTGA
>NW_012060603.1:0-613 GCF_000956235.1 Wasmannia auropunctata | reverse complement strand
TTGTCGACTCAGTCCCCAAGGCCTCTAATCATTCGCTTTACCAGATGAGACTCGCGCGCGTTCCGTGCGGAACGGCCGAGTGCCAGCTATCCTGAGGGAAACTTCGGAGGGAACCAGCTACTAGATGGTTCGATTAGTCTTTCGCCCCTATACCCAGTTCCGACGATCGATTTGCACGTCAGAATCGCTACGGACCTCCATCAGGGTTTCCCCTGACTTCGTCCTGACCAGGTATAGTTCACCATCTTTCGGGTCCCAACGTGTACGCTCTGGGTGCGCCTCTTCTCGCGATGAGAACGAGACGCCCCGGGAGTGCGGAGCCGCATCGCGACGCGGCCCATCCTCCCTCGGTCGACAACCAGGGCCGACCTTCACTTTCATTGCGACCTTTAGGTATCCGCTGAGTCCCAATGACTCGCGTACATGTTAGACTCCTTGGTCCGTGTTTCAAGACGGGTCCTAAGAGTACCCAAAGCAGTAGCGTCGCCGACCGGTATCCGTCGCCACGCGCGACCCCCGCGAAGAGGCGCGCGCGCGGCGAACGTTTTGCAGGCCTGTCGAAGGTTAAGATATTCTCTCTTACCGCACGACCAACAGCGGGCCAGGCACGGCA
>NW_012060602.1:0-383 GCF_000956235.1 Wasmannia auropunctata | reverse complement strand
CGGCCCAGGTTTACCTTCCGGACCCGCCGAGCCGAAATTTTTCTAAGTCCCGCGCGGCGTGTTGCTTTCGCGCGGCGTGTTGCTTTCGCCGCGATTACCTCCGGCGCCGAAAATTCTCCGCTATCGAGGCGAACGGACGACGGGGGTGCACGGGGGCACTAGGGTGCCGAATAAACGTGCGGGCACGCGAATCGACGTAACATTAAGGGCTTTAGCGGGGAAGCGTAGATCGGCCAGGTTTACCTCCGGACCCGACCGAGCCGAAAATTTTCTAAGTCCCGCGCGGCGTGTTGCTTTCGCCGCGATTACCTCCGGCGCCGAAAATTCTCCGCTATCGAGGCGAACGGACGTCGGGACTGAGTCGACAAGGCACACAGGGGATA
>NW_012060601.1:0-539 GCF_000956235.1 Wasmannia auropunctata | reverse complement strand
TATCCCCTGTGTGCCTTGTCGACTCAGTCCGTTCGCCTCGATAGCGGAAAATTTTTGGCGCCTGAGGTAACCGCGGCGAAAGTAAACGCCGCGCGAAAGCAACACGCCGCGCGGGACTTAGAAAATTTTCGGGTCGGGTCCGGAGGTAAACCTGGCCGATCGACGCTTCGCTTCTCCGCTGGCGCCCTTAATATTACGTCGATTTCCGTGCCCGCACGTCTATTCGGCCACCCGAGTGCCCCCGTGCACACCCGTCGTCCGTTCGCCACGATAGCGGAGAATTTTCGGCGCCGGAGGTAAACGCGGCGAAAGCAACACGCCGCGCGAAAGCAACACGCCGCGCGGGACTTAGAAAATTTTCGGGTCGGGTCCGGAGGTAAACCTGGCCGATCGACGCTTCGCTTTCCCGCTGGCGCCCTTAATATTACGTCGAATCGCGTGACCGCACGTCTATTCGGCCACACGAGTACCCCCGTGCACCCCCGTCGACGATTCGTTTTCGATAGCGGAAAATTTATGGCGCCGGAGGTAAACGCGTC
>NW_012060600.1:0-504 GCF_000956235.1 Wasmannia auropunctata | reverse complement strand
TATCCCCTGTGTGCCTTGTCGACTCAGTTCGGGTCCGGAGGTAAACCTGGCCGATCGACGCTTCCCCGCTAGCGCCCTTAATATTACGTCGATTCGCGTGCCCGCACGTCTATTTGGCCACCCGAGTGCACCCGTGCACCCCCGTCGTCCGTTCGCCTCGATAGCGGAGAATTTTTGCGCCGGAGGTAAACGCGGCGAAAGCAACACACCGCGCGAAAACAACACGCCGCGCGAGACTTAGAAAATTTTCGGGTCGGGTCCGGAGGTAAACCTGGCCGATCGACGCTTCGCATCCCCGCTGGCGCCCAAATATTACGTCGATTCGCGTGCCCGCACGTCTATTCGGCCACCCGAGTGCCCCCGTGCACCCCCGTCGACCGTTCGCCTCGATAGCGGAGAATTTTCGGCGTCGGAGGTAAACGCGGCGCAAGCAAACGCCGCGCGAGACTTAGAAAATTTTCGGATCGGGTCCGGAGGTAAACCTGGCCGATCGACGCTTCGCTA
>NW_012060599.1:0-431 GCF_000956235.1 Wasmannia auropunctata | reverse complement strand
GTCAAAGGTGGCAATGATATCTCTAGGAGTCTCGTGAGTCGAAAGGCTCAAAACAATGTGACACTTACCTACTAGGCGGCCGGTCCACGGGCCGGTCGTCGCACGAGCCCGGTTTGCCGTACGGCGCCATCGCCCGTCGTCGGGATCTCACCGCTACGACGGCACGGCGTCAAATGGTCGAACATGAGTTTCGCGAGTTCGATGTCGAGACTCGGAATCGTCTGTAGACGACTTAGGTACCTGGCGGGGTGTTGTACTCGGTAGAGCAGTTACCACGCTGCGATCTGTTGAGACTCAGCCCTCGGCTTGGGGATTCGTCTTGTCGGTTAGACGAGACCCCACGCGCGCGCGCCAGCCCCGTCGGCGAAAGCAACACGCGGCGAGGGACTTAGCCGCGCGACAGCCCCGTGGGGCGAAAGCAACACGCGGCA
>NW_012060598.1:0-484 GCF_000956235.1 Wasmannia auropunctata | reverse complement strand
ATTTTTGGTAAGCAGAACTGGCGCTGTGGGATGAACCAAACGCAGAGTTAAGGCGCCCAACTCGACGCTCATGGGACACCATGAAAGGCGTTGGTTGCTTAAGACAGCAGGACGGTGGCCATGGAAGTCGGAATCCGCTAAGGAGTGTGTAACAACTCACCTGCCGAAGCAACTAGCCCTGAAAATGGATGGCGCTGAAGCGTCGAGCCTATACTCTGCCGTCAGCGGCAAGTGGGGCGGCCGTGCGGGGCGTTCACGCGCGCCGTACGCGCCGCCACGAAGCCCTGACGAGTAGGAGGGTCGCGGCGGTGTGCGCAGAAGGGTCTGGGCGCGAGCCTGCCTGGAGCCGCCGTCGGTGCAGATCTTGGTGGTAGTAGCAAATACTCCAGCGAGGCCCTGGAGGACTGACGTGGAGAAGGGTTTCGTGTGAACAGCCGTTACACACGAGTCAGTCGATCCTAAGCCCTAGGAGAAATCCTATGTA
>NW_012060597.1:0-373 GCF_000956235.1 Wasmannia auropunctata | reverse complement strand
TATCCCCTGTGTGCCTTGTCGACTCAGTTCGACGTTTGAATGGTGGAAACGCCGCGAACGCAAGGTTACGACGTTTCCGAGCTTCAAACGGCGAGAATCGACGTTTGAGCGGTCGGAACGTCGCGGGCGCTCGGCTCCGGCGGTTCCGCGCTTCGCACGTCGAGATTCGACGTTTGAATGGTGGAAACGCCGCGAACGCAAGGATACGACGTTTCCGAGCGCAAACGGCGAGAATCGACGTTTGAGCGGTCGGAACGTCGCGGGCGCTCGGATCCGGCGGTTCCGCGCTTCGCACGTCGAGATTCGATGTTTGAATGGTGGAAACGCCGCGAACGCAAGGATACGACGTTTCCGAGCTTCAAACGGCGAGACT
>NW_012060596.1:0-440 GCF_000956235.1 Wasmannia auropunctata | reverse complement strand
GCACGTCGAGATTCGACGTTTGAATGGTGGAAACGCCGCGAACGCAAGGATACGACGTTTCCGAGCTTCAAACGGCGAGAATCGACGTTTGAGCGGTGGGAACGTCGCGGGCGCTCGGATCCGGCGGTGCCCGCGCTTCGCACGTCGAGATTCGACGTTTGAATGGTGGAAACGCCGCGAACGCAAGGATACGACGTTTCCGAGCTTCAAACGGCGAGAATCGACGTTTGAGCGGTGGGAACGTCGCGGGCGCTCGGATCCGGCGGTGCCGCCTTCGCACGTCGAGATTCGACGTTTGATGGTGGAACGACGCGAACGCAAGGGATACGACGTTTCCGGGCTTCAAACGGCGAGAATCGACGTTTGAGCGGTGGGAACGTCGCGGGCACTCGGATTTGGCGGTGCCGCGCGTTCGCACGTCGAGATTCGACGTTTGAATG
>NW_012060595.1:0-320 GCF_000956235.1 Wasmannia auropunctata | reverse complement strand
TTACGAGGGCCCGAATTGTATGCGGTTCCGCTGCCGGGTTCCGGAATAGGAACCGGATTCCCTTTCGCCCGACGGGCGTGTGTCGTTCGCTCTATCTCTCTCTTACTTTTTACAGTAATCGATCATTTTGGCTAGGACAACACTAGAGTATAGTACGCCGTCATTGACATAGGATTTCTCCTAGGGCTTAGGATCGACTGACTCGTGTGCAACGACTGTTCACACGAAACCCTTCTCCACGTCAGTCTTCCAGGGCCTCGCTGGAGTATTTGCTACTACCACCAAGATCTGCACCGACGGCGGTCTCCAGGCAGGCTCGC
>NW_012060594.1:0-354 GCF_000956235.1 Wasmannia auropunctata | reverse complement strand
TATCCCCTGTGTGCCTTGTCGACTCAGTAAAGCAACACGCGGCGTGGAACTTGGCCGCCGACCGCTCGTCAGCCCCGCCGGCGGTAGGCCCGACGTACGCGCTAGCCTGACCGAGCGCTAACCTGACCGAGCGCGAGACCGAACGAGCGCTAACCTGACCGAGCGCTAACCTGACCGAGCGCTAGCCCGACGTGTCAGGCGAGGCACTTGGCCGTTGAGCGCCTGTCGGCCCCGTCGGCGAAAGCAACACGCGGCGCGAGACTTAGCCGCGGAGCGCGCGACAGACCCGCCGGCGGTAGGCCCGACGTACGCGCTAGCCTAACCGAGCGCTAACCTGACCACCGAGCGCGAGAA
>NW_012060593.1:0-543 GCF_000956235.1 Wasmannia auropunctata | reverse complement strand
TAATAGACGTGCGGGCACGCGAATCGACGTAATATTAAGGGCGCTAGCGGGGAAGCGTCGATCGGCCAGGTTTACCTCCGGACCCGACAGAGCCGAAAATTTTTAAGTCCCGCGCCGGCGTCGTTGCTTTCGCCGTCGTTTACCTCCGGCGCCGAAAACTTATCCGCTAATCGTGGCGAACGGACGACGGGGTGCACGGGGCACTCGGGTGGCCGAATAGACGTGCGGGCACGCGAATCGACGTAATATTAAGGGCGCCAGCGGGGAAGCGAAGGCGTCGATCGGCCAGGTTTACCTCCGGACCCGACCCGAAAATTTTCTAAGTCTCGCGCGGCGTGTTGCTTTCGCGCGGCGTGTTGCTTTCGCCGCGTTTACCTCCGACGCCGAAAATTCTCCGCTATCGAGGCGAACGGTCGACGGAGGTGCACGGGGGCACTCGGGTGGCCGAATAGACGTGCGGGCACGCGAATCGACGTAATATTAAGGGCGCCAGCGGGGATGCGAAGCGTCGATCGGCCAGGTTTACCTATCACACAGGGGATA
>NW_012060592.1:0-457 GCF_000956235.1 Wasmannia auropunctata | reverse complement strand
GATCAACATTACCCGATGTGCACCTATAAGTAGGTTGACGATCGGATTTTTGCACACCGTGTGTGTATATGTGTATGTTTTTACACACGCCCGCACTCTACACAATGTGCAAAAATCCGATTGCTAACTCCCTATAGTGCACATCGAACAATGCCAAACATACATGAGAAAAATACGAGGGTTACTTCAAAATGCTGTAACTTTGTGAAAAAAATCGTAGCGACTTGTTTTTTTTCAAATTAAAGAGAAAGATTCCAACTTTATGACGCTGGAAACCGCATCCCCGGAAAAAATTTTAGCAAGTCCGTGCACTCGTTCAAACTTTGCAATTTTCAGTGTGGCAAACATGCTCTCAGATTTAGGAGTTTACAGCCACACGGGTGCATTAAATTTAAAATCGACACACAATATTTTAAAGTAGAGATTTCAAACTTTCATAGATCGGAAGAGCACACGT
>NW_012060591.1:0-463 GCF_000956235.1 Wasmannia auropunctata | reverse complement strand
CGTTGTAGCGAGGAAACGTCGTATCCCCCTGTGTGCCTTGTCGACTCAGTTACCATTCAAACGTCGAATCTCGACGTGCGAAGCGCGGAACCGCCGTATCCGAGCGCCCGCGACGTTCCCACCGCTCAAACGTCGATTCTCGCCGTTTGAAGCTCGGAAACGTCGTATCCTTGCGTTCGCGGCGTTTCTACCATTCAAACGTCGAATCCAGACGTGCGAAGCGCGGTACCGCCGTATCCGAGCGCCCGCGACGTTTCCACCGCTCAAACGTCGATTCTCGCCGTTTGAAGCTCGGAAACGTCGTATCCTTGCGTTCGCGGCGTTTCCACCATTCAAACGTCGAATCTCGACGTGCGAAGCGCGGAACCGCCGTATCCGAGCGCCCGCGACGTTCCAACTGCTCAAACGTCGATTCTCACCGTTTGAAGCTCGGAACTGAGTCGACAAGGCACACAGGGGGATA
>NW_012060590.1:0-663 GCF_000956235.1 Wasmannia auropunctata | reverse complement strand
TGTACCGCGCGGCGATTGAAGCCATTCTCGGCCTTAGAAACAAGGCAATCACCTGTTTCTCAACCCGTCTTTGCCGAAAGCGTGGAAGGAAGCCCGCCTGCAATGGCGCTTTGAAAAGCGCATTATACGATTGTAATCCGCCGCGGCGGCAAGCAGACAGGCTTAACGCTGAACGGCTTGGCAATCCCCCGTAAAGACGGCATAAAGCTGGAAGAAAGCGGAGCGCATGAAGCTATCCTCACCCTCGGGGCAGATGCAGGCGCAGGCAGAACAGACGCGGACAGAGGACAAAAAAAACAAAAAGCGCCAATAAAGCGAGCAGATCCAAGACGCAAGGCAAAGCGGCCAATGCAGGCAAAATTTTAAGCAGCAAAAGCGCCGGCGGAAAGAGGGCAGGCGCAAAGCAAAGCGGCAAAGCCTGAAAGAACCCGCCGCGCGCCTTAAAAATCGGCAGGGAGCAAACCTATTCACATTTTTTATCGGAAACAGCCTTTGTTTATTTTCCCCAAGCCTGTTATAAAAATTTTATTTTGCCTTGGATTGGGAAAAGCCGTTTACGGCCTAAAGCGTCTCTGCTAAGCTTGAGTCTGTGTTTTTGCAGGAGAAGCTAAAATCCATGCCCCTTTATTCCCCCCTGTCGCGCATTAACATTGCTGAGCGCGT
>NW_012060589.1:0-482 GCF_000956235.1 Wasmannia auropunctata | reverse complement strand
TCGACGTGCGAAGCGCGGAAACCGCCGGATCCCGAGCGCCCGCGACGTTCCCACCCGCTCCAAACGTCGATTCCTTCGCCGTTTGAAGCTCGGAACCGTCGTATACCTTTGCGTTCGCGGTGTTTCCACCATTCAAACGTCGAATCTCGACGTGCGAAGCGCGGAACCGCCGGATCCGAGCGCCCGCGACGTTCCCACCGCTCAAACGTCGATTCTCGCCGTTTGAAGCTCGGAAACGTCGTATCCTTGCGTTCGCGGCGTTTCCACCATTCAAACGTCGAATCTCGACGTGCGAAGCGCGGAACCGCCGGATCCGAGCGCCCGCGACGTTCCCACCGCTCAAACGTCGATTCTCGCCGTTAGGAAGCTCGGAAACGGTCGTAGTCCTTGCGTTCGCGGCGTTTCCACCATTCAAACGTCGAATCTCGACGTGCGAAGCGCGGAACCGCCGGATCCGAGCGCCCGCGACGTTCCCACCGCTC
>NW_012060588.1:0-637 GCF_000956235.1 Wasmannia auropunctata | reverse complement strand
AAAACCCGCCTGCGCCCGCCTTTTGGAAACTGTGTTTCAAGGGGCGGGCTGCTCTTATTTTAGGGGCTTTGCGCTTTTAAGAGCTGTGCGCTTTTAAAAGCAGGGCGTGCGGTTTTGGGGCGGCTTTCACTTTGCGGCCTGGCGGAACAGAGCGGAGTAGCTTTTGTGTTTTATACGGCAGAGTGAGCGGCGGTTTTTGTGTGTTGCAGGCGCGTGATGCCGCAATTTTTTGCTGAAGCTTTTGGGTGCGCCGAATTTTTTGCGGCCTTTGGCAAGAGAAAAGTTTGGCGGGGAAGGCGGGACGTATCAGGGCGTGGCGCGCGGACAAGAGGCGGGGAGGAACGCAGTTCCGACAGGGAACGTAAAAATATTGTGGCGGGGAGGAACGCAGTTCCGACAGGGAACGCCAAGAAATGCGGCGGGGAAGGGCAAAGCCCTGACAGGGACAAAAGAGCAATCGCGCTGAAGCGGGTTAAAAGGCATTAAGGTTAGGTTTGATGGCAGAAGATTATTATAAGCTTTTGGGCGTGGCGCGTGATTGCGATGAAAAAACCTTAAAATCGGCTTTCCGCAAACTGGCCATGCGCTATCACCCCGATAAAAACCCGGGCGATGCGGAGGCCGAGCGTAAATTTAA
>NW_012060587.1:0-556 GCF_000956235.1 Wasmannia auropunctata | reverse complement strand
GTGCGGCTCTTCACGCTCACTTCACAGGTGAATGTATGTGAAGTGAGCGTGAAGAGCCGCACGTACGGCACGCTACGCTCCTGCATACTCCGGCTAAGCGCGATCTGATTGATTAACTTTATTCGTTAATAACTCTGTAAATAACGGTCTGAGCCAAAATTGAAAGAGGAATTTTTAGTTCAAAATTTCATTCTCTTTCACGCCTTGAAATATTAATTAAGCGTTACGGGACACCCTGTATATATATATTTATATATTTGGGCTATTTCACGTGAAGCGGATCAGTCATCTCTCAGAAATTTTTTTAATTTTGCACAAAGGTAGCACTTTGGGAGATAGAATTTTGTGCTAAAGGATTTTTTTCTTATTGCAAAATTAATTGAGATATAAACAATTAAAAATTAGACTACTTTATTTTTCAAAAATTTATAGCTCTGTTACTAATAATGTTAGCTACCTGCTTTTTTTTTCAAAATACGCGAAAAATGTTCTAGTTTACAAGAAAAAAATGAAGATTCCAAAAATGTTTTGTTTTCCAGATCGGAAGAGCACACGT
>NW_012060586.1:0-659 GCF_000956235.1 Wasmannia auropunctata | reverse complement strand
TGTGTGCCTTGTCGACTCAGTCTAAGTCCCGCGCGGCGTGTTGCATTCGCGCGGCGTTTGCTTTCGCCGCGTTTACCTCCGACGCCAAAAATTTTCCGCTATCGAGGCGAACGGTCGACGGGGGGTGCACGGGGGCACTCGGGTGTCCGAATAGACGTGCGGTCACGCGATTCGACGTAATATTAAGGGCGCCAGCGGGGAAGCGAAGCGATGATCGGCCAGGTTTACCTCCGGACCCGACCCAAAAATTTTCTAAGTCCCGCGCGGCGTGTTGCTTTCGCGCGGAGTGTTGCTATCGCCGCGTTTACCTCCGGCGCCGAAAATTCTCCGCTATCGAGGCGAACGGACGACGGGGGTGCACGGGGGCACTCGGGTGGCCGAATAGACGTGCGGGCACGCGAATCGACGTAATATTAAGGGCGCCAGCGGGATGCGAAGCGTCGATCGGCCAGGTTTACCTCCGGACCCGACCCGAAAATTTTCTAAGTCTCGCGCGGCGTGTTGCTTTCGCGCGGCGTGTTGCTTTCGCCGCGTTTACCTCCGGCGCCGAAAATTCTCCGCTATCGTGGCGAACGGACGACGGGGGTGCACGGGGGCACTCGGGTGGCCGAAAAGACGTGCGGGCACGGAAATCGACGTAATATTAAGGGCGCCAGCGA
>NW_012060585.1:0-434 GCF_000956235.1 Wasmannia auropunctata | reverse complement strand
TATCCCCTGTGTGCCTTGTCGACTCAGTTCCGGCGCCGAAAATTCTCCGCTATCGAGGCGAACGGACGACGGGGGTGCACGGGGGCACTAGGGTGGCCGAATAAACGTGCGGGCACGCGAATCGACGTAACATTAAGGGCTTTAGCGGGGAAGCGTAGATCGGCCAGGTTTACCTCCGGACCCGACCGAGCCGAAAATTTTCTAAGTCCCTCGCGGCGTGTTGCTTTCTCGCCGCGTGTTGCTTTCGCCGACGGGGCCGACAGGCGCTCCGCGGCCAAGTACCTCGCCTGACCCGTCGGGCTCGCGCTCGGTCAGGTTAGCGCTCGGTCAGGTTAGCGCTCGGTCAAGTTAGCGCTCGTTCGGTCTCGCGCTCGGTGGTCAGGTTAGCGCTCGGTTAGGCTAGCGCGTACGTCGGGCCTACCGCCGGCGGGTCG
>NW_012060584.1:0-534 GCF_000956235.1 Wasmannia auropunctata | reverse complement strand
TCCGTCCGTACCCGTCCTCGATACGTCGGTAGAATTTCGCGTCCGGAGGTAAACGCGGCGAAAGCAACACGCAGCGCGAAAGCAACACGCCGCGCGAGACTTAGAAAATTTTCGGGTCGGGTCCGGAGGTAAACCTGGCCGATCGACGCTTCGCATCCCCGTTGGCGCCCTTAATATTACGTCGATTCGCGTGCCCGCACGTCTATTCGGCTACCCGAGTGCCCCCGTGCACCCCCGTCGTCCGTTCGCCACGATAGCGGAAAATTTACGGTCGACGGAGGTAAACGACGGCGAAAGCAACACGCCGCGACGAAAGCAACACGCCGCGCGGGACTTAGAAAATTTTCGGGTCGGGTCCGGAGGTAAACCTGGCCGATCGACGCTTACCCCGCTAGCGCCCGTTAAGTATTACGTCGATTCGGGTGCCCGCACGTCTATTCGGCCACCCGAGTGCCCCCGTGCACCCCCGTCGTCCGTTCGCCACGATAGCGGAGAATTTTCGGCGCCGGAGGTAAACGCGGCGAAAGCAACACA
>NW_012060583.1:0-316 GCF_000956235.1 Wasmannia auropunctata | reverse complement strand
CCACCATTCATACGTCGAATCTCGACGTGCGAAGCGCGGAACCGCCGGATCCGAGCGCCCGCGACGTTCCCACCGCTCAAACGTCGATTCTCGCCGTTTGAAGCTCGGAAACGTCGTATCCTTGCGTTCCGGCGTTTCCACCATTCAAACGTCGAATCTCGACGTGCGAAGCGCGGAACCGCCGGATCCGAGCGCCCGCGACGTTCCCACCGCTCAAACGTCGATTCTCGCCGTTTGAAGCTCGGAAACGTCGTATCCTTGCGTTCGCGGCGTTTCCACCATTCAAACGTCGAATCTCGACGTGCGAAGCGCGGAA
>NW_012060582.1:0-403 GCF_000956235.1 Wasmannia auropunctata | reverse complement strand
TCGTGCCCGCACGTCTATTCGGCTACCCGAGTGCCCCCCGTGCACCCCCCGTCGTCCGTTCGCCACGATAGCGGAAAATTTTCGGCGCCGGAGGTAAACGCGGCGAAAGCAACACGCCGCGCGAAAGCAACACGCCGCGCGGGACTTAGAAAATTTTCGGGTCGGGTCCGGAGGTAAACCAGGCCGATCGACGCTTCCCCGCCAGCGCCCTTAATATTACGTCGATTCGCGTGCCCGCACGTCTGTTCGGCCACTCAAAGTGCCCCCCGTTGCACCACCGTCGTCCGTTCGCCTCGATACGCGGAGAATTTCGGCGTCGGAGGTAAGGCGGCGAAAGCAACACGCCGCGCGAAAGCAACACGCCGCGCGGGACTTAGAAAATTTTCGGGTCGGGTCCGGAGGA
>NW_012060581.1:0-320 GCF_000956235.1 Wasmannia auropunctata | reverse complement strand
ATTACCAAAAAGTAATGAGATCCTACCAAAACTCTTTTTTAAAAAAAGAAAAAGATTACGCCAAGTATATAAAAAAGTATCGTACGTTACATCCTTCTTTAACAAAATATTATTTTAACAATAAAATTGTCCAAAAANAAATATGAGATCATACAAGTTGCCAAGTATTTGATTAGACATAGAACAAAATTCTTTTAAAAACCGTTTAACCATTCAAAAGTACATGCAGCAAAAGTTTAATGCCAGTCTTTCCAAATATTTTAAGTTTCATAAAACAGGCTTAAAGTGACTAAAATGACCAATGGGATCACAGTGAAGCA
>NW_012060580.1:0-397 GCF_000956235.1 Wasmannia auropunctata | reverse complement strand
TGCTCTTCCGATCTGGACATAAGATGATAACATTGGTTTGACATTGAAGAATTATTTGAAAGTCACATGAAAGTCACCTCAATTTTTTTAAATGGCATTCCCTATTTTTTATTACATATTCTTGTAGCTGACCTAGAGAGCTTTCCAAAACACATAAATAAAATATTTTTTTATAAAATAAATTTTGAGTTATAAAGCTCGAAAGTTGGAGTACTGTCGGCGTTAGCATCATTCAAGGTGTCCAAACACTAGCTAAAACCTTTTGAATGTTATTCAGGATCATAACATTGATAAAGGCCAACGACCTTGGCCATCTTTAGCTAGTGTTTGGACCTTGGATGATGTTAATGCCGACAGTACTCCAACTTTCAAGCTTCATAACTCAAGATTTATTTCA
>NW_012060579.1:0-378 GCF_000956235.1 Wasmannia auropunctata | reverse complement strand
TATCCCCTGTGTGCCTTGTCGACTCAGTCGCGTGCCCGCACGTCTGTTCGGCCACTCAAGTGCCCCCGTGCACCCCCTCGTCCGTTCGCCTCGATAGCGGAGAATTTTCGGCGTCGGAGGTAAACGCGGCGAAAACAACACGCCGCGCGAAAGCAACACGCCGCGCGGGACTTAGAAAATTTTCGGGTTGAGTCCGGAGGTAAACCTGGACGATCGACGCTTCGCTTCCCCGCTAGCGCCCTTAATATTACGTCGATTCGCGTGCCCGCACGTCTATTCGGCCACCCGAGTGCCCCCGTGCACCCCCGTCGTCCGTTCGCCTCGATAGCGGAGAATTTTCGGCGCCGGAGGTAAACGCGGCGAAAGCAACACGCCGCG
>NW_012060578.1:0-430 GCF_000956235.1 Wasmannia auropunctata | reverse complement strand
TCGGAACCGCCGGATCCGAGCGCCCGCGACGTTCCCACCGCTCAAACGTCGATTCTCGCCGTTTGAAGCTCGGAAACGTCGTATCCTTGCGTTCGCGGCGTTTCCACCATTCAACCGTCGAATCTCGACGTGCGAAGCGCGGAACCGCCGGAACCGAGCGCCCGCGACGTTCCCACCGCTCAAACGTCGATTCTCGCCGTTTGAAGCTCGGAAACGTCGTATCCTTGCGTTCGCGGCGTTTCCACCATTCAACCGTCGAATCTCGACGTGCGAAGCGCGGAACCGCCGGATCCGAGCGCCCGCGACGTTCCCACCGCTCAAACGTCGATTCTCGCCGTTTGAAGCTCGGAAACGTCGTATCCTTGCGTTCGCGGCGTTTCCACCATTCAAACGTCGAATCTCGACGTGCGAAGCGCGGAACCGCCGGATC
>NW_012060577.1:0-403 GCF_000956235.1 Wasmannia auropunctata | reverse complement strand
GGGCTTCGCACGTCGAGATTCGACGTTTGAATGGTAGAAACACCGCGAACGCATGGATACGGACGTTTCCGAGCTTCAAACGGCGAGAATCGACGTTTGAGCGGTGGAACGTCGCGGGCGCTCGGATCCGGCGGTTCGGCGCTTCGCACGTCGAGATTCGACGTTTGAATGGTAGTAACGCCGCGAACGCAAGGCTAGACCGTTCGAGCTCCTAAGGCGAGATCGCGTTTGAGCGGTGGGAACGTCGCGGGCGCTCGGATCCGGCGGTTCGGCGCTTCGCACGTCGAGATTCGACGTTTGAATGGTAGAAACGCCGCGAACGCAAGGATACGACCGTTTCCGAGCTTCAAACGGCGAGAATCGACGTTTGAGCGGTGGGAACGTCGCGGGCGCTCGGATCCGG
>NW_012060576.1:0-656 GCF_000956235.1 Wasmannia auropunctata | reverse complement strand
CCTGCTGCGTGAAAATTTTCACAAGCACGTATTGCTCTATCTCGGCGCGATTATCAGTATGCTGGTGATTGCCGCCGCAACCTCCGCCAGCGCCTGGATTATGAAAGATGTGGTGGAAGCCACCATTCGCGGCCATGATTTTGATATGATTGTGATGATTGCCGCCGCTGTCGCCGCCATTTTTATCGTCAAAGGCTTTTCTTCCTTTCTGCAGACATTTTTTTTAAGCCGCGCCGGCAATAGCATTGTCTCTGAGCAGCAGCGCAAAATTTATGCCCGCCTTATGCAGCAGGGCTTGGGCTTTTATCAAAATAACGCCTCTTCCGACCTTTTGCTGCGCGTGACGCAAAATGCCAATGCCGCGCGCTCGATTATCGATACGATTGTAACCACCTTTGTGCGCGATTTATTTTCTGTTTTCGGCCTGCTGCTGGTGATGCTGGTGCAGAATTTCCGCCTCACCGTTCTGGCGCTGACTTTGGGGCCTGTCGCCTTTTTATGCGTGCGCTTGATTTTAAAGCGGGTGCGCGGCTTGATGGAAAAGGAGCTGAGCTCGCTTGCCGATATTATCAAAGTTATGCAGGAAACGACTATCGGCATTCGCGTTATCAAAGCCTTTTCGCTGTAAGATAAAATGCAGGCGCGCATGAATAAGA
>NW_012060575.1:0-384 GCF_000956235.1 Wasmannia auropunctata | reverse complement strand
GAAGCTCGGAAACGTCGTATCCTTGCGTTCGCGGCGTTTCCACCATTCAAACGTCGAATCTCGACGTGCGAAGCGCGGAACCGCCGGATCCGAGCGCTCGCGACGTTCCCACCGCTCAAACGTCGATTCCCGCCGTTAAAAGCTCGGAAACGTCGTATCCTTGCGTTCGCGGCGTTTCCACCATTCAAACGTCGAATCTCGACGTGCGAAGCGCGGAACCGCCGGATCCGAGCGCCCGCGACGTTCCCACCGCTCAAACGTCGATTCTCGCCGTTTGAAGCTCGGAAACGTCGTATCCTTGCGTTCGCGGCGTTTCCACCATTCAAACGTCGAATCTCGACGTGCGAAGCGCGGAACCGCCGGATCCGAGCGCCCCCGACGTTC
>NW_012060574.1:0-524 GCF_000956235.1 Wasmannia auropunctata | reverse complement strand
CGGCCACCCGAGTGCCCCCGTGCACCCCCGTCGTCCGTTCGCCTCGATAGCGGAGAATTTTTGGCGCCTGAGGTAAACGCGGCGAAAGCAACACGCCGCGCGAAAGCAACACGCCGCGCGAGACTTAGAAAATTTTCGGGTCGGGTCCGGAAGTAAACCTGGCCGATCGACGCTTCGCATCCCCGCTGGCGCTCTTAATATTACGTCGATTCGCGTGCCCGCACGTCTATTCGGCCACCCGACGTGCCCCCGTCGCACCCCCGCCGTCTGTTCGCCACGATAGCGTAGAATTTTCGGCGCCGGAGTTAAACGCGGCGAAAGCAACACTCCGCGCGAAAGCAACACGCCGCGCGGGACTTAGAAAATTTTAGAGTCGGGTCCGGAAGTAAACCTGGCCGATCGACGCTTCGCTTCCCCGCTGGCGCCCTTAATATTACGTCGAATCGCGTGACCGCACGTCTATTCGGCCACCCGAGTGCCCCCGTGCACCCCGTCGACCGTTCGACTGAGTCGACAAGGCACAC
>NW_012060573.1:0-643 GCF_000956235.1 Wasmannia auropunctata | reverse complement strand
TTTTATATCGTCTACGGCAGCGCCCGGGGGCGGCTTTTTACCGATCATGAGCCGCTGTGTCCATATATTTCAGCGCTTTATGCGCCTGATGTCCGCTTCTGCCTGCTCCGCGAATGGCGGCCGCCCGCCTGTCATAGCTGCCGGGCTTGTAAGGAACTGTTTTGCCGGCTGAAGCGGAGATAAGTTTGCGCGGCCCCTGCATACCGGAATGGACAAAGCCCAGCTTTGGGTCATTATAATGTTCGCCGCCTTCTTTAAAGGCTAAATAATGAATTGAGGACCAGCCGCTGCGTCCGTTATAGGTAACCTGGCACCAATCGCGGGTGCAGTTCCCCGCTTTCATCGGATAATCGGGCGGCAAAACATCATGCGATTTATACTGTTTTCCCGGGCCGCTGCGGATATTGAGCGGAACGGTGCTGATAGCATTGCCGCCGCCAAAAAGAGCAAAAGCTTCCGTGGCATAAAAACTGAAACCTACCAAAGAATACGTAAAAAGAAGGGAACTCAACAATTTTTTCATAACAAGCCTCACAGGAAATCACAGCTCTTTCTTTTACTTAAAACAATGATAGGCAGAGCGATATATACTTTACTTCTCTCAATATTACTCAAGATTTATTGCTAAATTATTATAAAAATA